>NC_142875.1:84510789-84668421 GCF_051225735.1 Oryctolagus cuniculus
CAAGTGCTTGGGCCCTGCACTGGCATGGGAGACCAGGAGGAAGTACCTGGCTCCTGGCTTTGGATCAGCGCAGTGCACTGGGGGTGAACCAATGGAAAAGGAAGACCTTTTTCTCTCTCTCTCTCACTGTCCACTCTGCCTGTCAAAAAAGAAAGAAAGAAAGAAAGAAAGAAAGAAAGAAAGAAAGAAAGAAAGAAAGAAAGAAAGAAAGAAAGAAAGAAAGAAAGAAAGAAAGAAAGAAAGAAGAAAAAAAGAAAGAAAGAAAGAAAGAAAGAAAGAAAGAAAGCATTGTGGTTATAAAGTGAGCCTCATTCTCCTTGGATTTCCTGCCATGCACGGAGCAGCTATGAGTCCCTCACCAGAAGCTGAGCAGATGCCAGTGGGTGTCATGCTCTTGAACTCCAACAACTCTGAGATAAATATACAACCTTAAATATATAAATGACCCAGTCTCTGGTTTTCTGTTACAGCAACAGAAAACAGACTTGTGCATGGAAGTTACATGATTATTATTCTAATAACTTAGTTTGTTATGAAGTAATTGGAGACTCTTACGTATGTGGTGCCTTAATGGAACTTTAGAGCAAACGCGTATCAATATTTGAAAATACTGGGCATTAATGCAGGCTCTTTTCAAGGGCAATTTTCATCCAAATTTAAGTTGGAAAATCACTGGGATAATTATTTGGAAAAGGATTAGAGTTGTGTGACTTTTCTGGATATCAGTACTTGCATTCTGTGTTTGAGCTGATAACATAACAACAAAACAGCAAAATCTCAATTATGCACCCCAGAGAGCTAATCATTTCACTGGGGGAAGCAAGACTATCCTAGTTAAAAGAAATAATTCAAGGAAAAAAAAGGCGACCAAGTGCAAAATATGTCCTGTGAACCAAGCGAGGACACAGTTCACCTTGGAAGCAGGAGACGATACAGATGCCCCTGAAGTGGAATACACACATCCTGTGTTCAGAGACCTTGCTCAGGGACTCCGAGAGTAGATGCAACCTCAATGAAGACTTAGAGACAGGAAAGAAAGGCTTTGATGGGGCTGAAAATGGGGAGAAGAGCTACCAGGAAGGGGTTAATAACATGAGGCCAAAAAACCAGGCTGTGGGGCAGCAAGTGCTAAACAAGCAAAAGTCATCCAGCAGACCGTCCTTGGGGTCTGATGTGGGGCCAGGTCCCACCATGTCACCTGCATGCCCCTGGGCCTCCGTGTTAAGGGGCTGAAGCTGTCCTACTCTTCCCAGGGCCTTGGAGGAGGAGTGATCCCCTCACACCGCTCCAGGAGGACTTTCTGAGAAGAAGCCACAAGGTGCTCTTAGGGTGGAGACAGACACAGGAAGAGAGAAAGTGGAAGATTTCAGTTTATCCAGAGCTCATGTGGCTTTGATGAGGGGTCAGCAGTGAGGCAGTGGAAGGAGAGAGAGCATTCGGGGAAGTTGCGATTTAAAAGTACAGGCCAGCACCTGAGTAAGGAAGCAAAGGCTAAGGGTAGGACCACCCCATGAGGAATGTTGTACTCAGAGCTGCAGGGCCTGAGGTATAGGAGGACCTGGATAAAACTGTTGGATTAATGAGTGAGTGTACAAATGACGGCGTGCCATCCGTTCTACAGGATCTTTTCTTTCTAGTGCAGTGACATGTGGCATGGTCTAGGCCAGGCCTCTTTAAAAGATCTGATCAAGTGTATAGGTTTCCCACCCCAGAAAATTGCACATGTGCCAATGCAAACACTTTTGCTACAATTTCAGAAGAGAAAGAGATGGCCCACCACCCACAACAGTCCATGGGACACTCCTGAATATCTTCACACACCTATAGGACTATCGTGGGGAAAGAGACTTCTTTGTGATTGTCCTATGGGAAGACACTGGGACAAAGAGAAGAACTTGAGCTCAAGTTGCATGCAATGGGTGTTGGTTGTTGTGTGCCTTGGTGCAAGCAAGGTCCCCGCCTTCTACTGTGACTAGAAATTCAGTGTCAGTCATTGCTAGGCCCCTTCCCCCTCCCAAGGACATGGAAGATTCCAGGGTTTAAGGTATTGCACCTGCCACATGTGTTCTGGAAGTCACCTAGCTGCCCATGGAACCAGTCCTGCATTGTCACCTCATGCTGGGGCTCTACCTGCAACACTCATCTGCCCAGCTCCTAGCCACATGATCCTTCAAAGACAGGGAACCTCATGGCCCTACCGGCCCTGGTCTCTTTGGCCATCTCTGCACAGCCATCCCAATCTGAGCACAGGCCATCTCAGAGGACTTTCCTTGGAGGGGGCCAGGTCCCTGAGGGCCCTGCACCCACCACCCCTTTCCTATTCTGAGCCTCCAGCTATCTCCTTTAGGGTGTCCAACTCTCTCTTCCACTTGCTCAGCCCCATTCTTTCCCTTCTGGAAAAGTCCAGCTGATCCTCTTTAAAGGCATGTGTTTCCAAGTATGAACACCTGTTTGGGTTTGTGTCCCAGAATTCTGCCAACGTTTCTCTAATTTGACCATCAACTCTCATTCCTAAAGGTATTATTTCCATCCAGGGCAAGGAGATTCTAGGCCAGCAGTGTCCAAAAAAAGTATGTAGTCAGCCACAAATTTAACTTTAATTTTCTAGTAGCTACATTAAAATATAGAAGCAGGGGTTGGATGTTTGGCGTAGTGGTTAAGACACTGGTTAAGATGCCTGCATCTCGTCTCTGAGTACTGTGATTCGATATGGGCTCTGGCTCCTGGTTCAACAGCCTGCTTATGCAAATGAACCCCCTGAGACAATGGTAATGGCTCAAGTAGTTGGATCCCTGCCACTTATGGGGGAGACCTGGATGGAGCTCCCAGGCGCGTCTTGGTTTGGTCCAGGCTTGTGGATGTTTCGGGAGTGAACCAGTGGATGGAAGCTCTTTCTATCTCTGTCTATCCCTCAAAAAAAAAAAAATAGAAACAGCAAACTTAATTTTAATAATATAGAAGGTTTGGAAGAGTTCAAGGAAAATACAGATAGTGAGAAAAGTATGCATGGATTTCACATTTTTTGCACCAAAATAAACATCTTGTTTTTTTAAAAAAATATTTATTTATTTATAAGGCAGAATGAGAGAGAGAGGTTGTGGTTGTCCATCTGCTGGTTCACTCCCTGATGCCTGCAGCAGCCAAGGCTGGGCCGAGTGGAAGCCAGAGCCAGGAATCCCATTCGAGTCTCCCTCACGTGGGTGATAGGGACCCAAGTGGGCCACCTGCTGCTTTTCCAGCTGCATTAGCAAAAAACTAGATCAAAAGTAGAGCAGCTGGGACTCAAATTGGCACTGGGATATGGTATGGGGGTGTCCAAAGTGGCAGTTTAACCCACTACACCACAATGCCAGCCCCTAAGCTTATCTTCTAATTTCATTTATCCATTGAACTTTTTGAAGGCCCTGCATATGTTATTTAACCCAATTTATCCAAAATATTATTATTTCAATATGTGATCAAAAGATAAAGTTATTACAGAAACAGTTTGCGTTCTTTTTTTAAAAAAATGTGCTTATTTATTTGAGAGTCAGACCGAGACAGAGAGAGAA
This sequence comes from Oryctolagus cuniculus, assembly GCF_051225735.1. Lineage (NCBI taxonomy): Eukaryota > Metazoa > Chordata > Mammalia > Lagomorpha > Leporidae > Oryctolagus > Oryctolagus cuniculus. The sequence goes on from NC_142875.1 coordinate 84,514,341, forward strand.
AGCTCCCATCTGTTGGTTCAATCCTCAGATGGTTTGCAATGGCCAGGACTGGGCCAGGCCAAAGCCAAAAGCCAGGAACTCAATCCAGGCCTCCCATGGGAATGGCGGGGACCCAACTACTAGAGCCATTACTGCTGCCTCCCAGGGTCTGCATTAGCAGGAATCAGGAATCAGAAACCAGGACCAGGGATTTAAATCCCGGTACTGATACAGGATGGGGGCCTCTTAACTGCTAAAGCAGACCTCAACCCTATGTTCTGCCCTTTACTATACTTAGTCTTTTAAATCCGGCATGCGTGTTTCCCCTGCCAGCACATACCAATTTGAACTAGACACATTCCCAGGCCTCGAAAGCTGCAGCTGCTGCCCCATTAGACCCAGCGACTGGTCCTGCTGTGTAGTGAGGGGCTAAGTTCCTGGAAGGGGCAAAAATTCATTTCAGATACAAACAGCCAAAGCAGTTTGCACAAAGCACGGGTAATTTCTCAGTGGGTCATTGTGCTACATTCACTTATTGGTAAATCATCTCTTACTTAAGGGCATGTGCCTGAGCTCCAGAGAGACCAGTATAGGGAAATGGAGAAAAGCAAGGGTCAGAAACAGGGCCTTAAAATATGATGCCCAAGACCCTGGACTTCCTCTGTGCCTCAGCTGTGCGGGGGCTGGTCTGCGCCTGTTTGCAAGCTCAGCGTGTGAGCCTGGAAAGCCCCAGCAGAGCCCTCCTGAGCGCCAGGACTGTGGGTGGAGTCGCAGTGGTCCTCGTGGTTCTCACACATGGCTGCACACTGCACTCGGCCCTAGAGATAAAAACATTCCGATGCCAAGGTGTTGTGTCACAGTCATATTCATTGAAAGTGACATCGGTCGCTTGGTCTGTAGAAGGTTCTTGTACATCCTGGAGTTACAAGTCTCTCTCTCTCTCCCTGTGTGTGTGTGTGTGTGTATGTAAAGAAATGATAAAGCAGGGAAAAGTGTTCACAATCAGTATAAAAGTCATATGAGGATTCTTTGGCTTAGTCCTATTCTTGCAATTGTTTGAATTTACAAATAAACTTTTTTTTTTTAATTTTTAAACCTGATTTCCAGGTCCCACCTCTAGAAGTTCCGGTTCAATTGATCTGGGGGGCTTTTTTTGGGGGCGGGGCAGATAACTCCAAAGGGTCCCAAGGTTGAGAACACCTGCTCCGGATGTGAGCGCACCCAAACCCCTTTGCCAGGCTCCTGGGCTCACTCCTTACGGTTCCTGAGCCCTCCTTTAGCAGTCGCTCCACTTCTCGGCTTACAGGGACCTGGTGGGCACTGGAACAGGAGCCGGTTAGAAGTCGGCGACCAACGGGGCAGACGCGTTATGGCACTGGGGGTGCACCCTTCCCGCGACTGCTGAATATTCATGAGCCTCCCGGTTCCTGCAGGGGCGCGGGACCGTGTCTGCGGCCACTCCATCCCTGCTCCCGCAGTCTGGGCTGCTTTCCTCAGAGGTGGCCTGTTTGCCGGAAAGCGGCGGCAGAGGTCACCGGGGGAGCCAGAACTTCACATCTGTGCTTCCTCTTGTGCCCTTGGGGGAGGGCCCCGAAAGGGAGTAAGGGACCTGCCATTTCCTCCCGCAGAGCTGTTAGAGGAGGCGCTGGGGTCCGGGCCCAGGTGGCGGCTCCGGGAAAGAGTCCCGGGGGGAACCTCTGCTCCAAATGCACACTTGAGCTGAGAGAGGACTTGACCTTCCTCCACCTTCAAGAATCACAAGGGCAGCCTGGCCTCGTCTGTCACTTCCCTTCCGTCCCTTGAGACTAGGGACACGCATTGGTGAGGTGAGAAGAGCAGAGACCCCGGCTGCATTAGAAGCCCTTGGAGGAGGCTCACCTGGAGCTCATTAGCGCCCTTTAAAGTCAGGCTGTGACACTCATTCTGCGTGGGGTCCGCTGAAAGCCACTGGATCTTTGTCAGCCTTTGTGTGCTCCTCCTTGCAGTGCCTGGTTTGCGCACTGTAATGTCTGGTCGGGAGCAGACCCCGAGGCACGGAATCTCCCAGCTCCGCAGCGTGCAGCAGATTCCTAGGAGCGCGCTGGCCTGGGCTCAGGAGAGCCCCGTTCTTGTTTCCTCTTTGTGTTTGCGTCCCCTCCACGGAGCAGGCGCCCAGCAACTAATTAAATTGGGGCCAGAGCAAACCTGGAACAGGGCAGGGACGCAGCGACAGACATCAGGGGAGGCGCAGGTCAAGAGGCAGCAAGGCAGGCGGTGCGGGGAACGCAATGGCGTGCGTGAGCGGGGCCGGCAACCGAGGAGGTGGCGTTTGCGCCAGCCGGGTTCCACTGCCCGGAGCACACCTGGAGTGGAGGAGCTGGCCTGGGCCCCTAACACTGCAAACATGCACCCCAGCCCAGGAGTAGGGTGGACTTACAGGAGGAAACCTAAACGCCTGGCTCTGTGGAGTGTCCCAGATCCGGCACACAGAGACAAAGCAGCTGCTGTGTGGGGTTAGCTCCCCACAGCCCAACAATGACAAAAATCTGCCTCGAGGCCCAGGAGCCCAGAGGCATTTTAAAGCAAGTTTTTGCTTGCCTCACTTGGCTTCTCCTTTTCCCTGATCTTGTCTTTGCATTAGCAGTGCCTTCTAAAAAGCTCCTAACTCAAGACCGGTGAGCCCCTTGGTCATATATCAGGTCCATAGGTCGCACTTGTGCTGGATGGTACCTTGTAGAGGTTACAATCTGACCTCATTTCTCAAGCCCATTCAGTTACTGTAGCAACGCTGTTAGAAAAACTATCCGTTGTGCCAGGATGAAGCAGTGAGCGCAGCTGTCAGCCCCCCCGAGCAGGGAAGCTGGGAGAGACCTGCCTGTGGCAGCTCCCTACTTGCTACAGAAGATGGGGCTGGGCAGGGCTGGGGCCTGCCCTAGGGGGAAAGGTGGTGACTTTGGGCTGTACACTTATTTCCTAGCTCAAGCCTAGGATTGAAGAGCTAAAGTGGCCTGAGCCATCCCTGCAGATGGGTGGGCACTGGACCCAGTGGGCTTCCTGGGATGATGATGGGCGCTGAGCAAGCCTGGAGGAAGCCTGGACAGTCTCAGGCTGCCTTTAGAGCCTGGAGAAGCCGCATTTATTTATTTTTTTAAAAAAAGGATTTTTATTCGATTTATTTGAAAGGTACAGTTACAGAGAAAGGGGGAGAGAAAGTGAGAAAGAGAAACTTTCCACCCCCAAATGGCCACAAAGACCAGGGCTGGGCCAGATTGAAGTCAGGAGCCAGGAGCTCCTTCTGGGTCTCCCATGTGGGTGCGGGGGACCAAGCACATTAAACCATGTTCCACTGCTTTCCCAGGCACATTAGCAGGGAGCTAGATCGCAAGTAAAGGAGCCTGGACTTGAACTGGCAAGCATATGGGATGCTGGCATTGCAAATGGTGGCTTTATCCACTACGCAACAATGCCAGCCCTCGAAGTCTATTCTACGTCACATGCAGTTGGACACTTGGTTTATATTTCCTTGTGATATAGCCTCTAATAACTTCATATAGGTTATTGAGTCTGTAAACCCCTTTAGGACAGGAGCAAAATCGTATTTTTCTTTGGTGAGCCTTTTGTGCTTAAGAAAGCACTGAGCCTGTAGCAGGTGTTCAATAAAATAAGTCCTTACTAAATGGTGTCACCTTGAATATGATGGGCCTGTAACCATTTTTAGAGCTTTACTGTAAGCCCAGAGCTGCAGGGATAGGCCTCCAGCTGTCTAAGACTTGTTAGGGCTGGTGAGAAGAGGCAGACCAGAAAACAGGTGGGTTTGTTCCCTTTCTCTGAGGTTAGAACTGAGTGGTTGCAGTGCCATTTGTTCTCAACTTAGTGGAGGCCAATATACAGAGAAACACCCCACCTTGAACCCTTTCTCCATGTCATTGGCGACGCTTCTTCCTTTCTTGGGGTGCATCCTGGTTCTCCCCCGGGAGATATTCTAGTTACTGCGTAGTGTTGGAAGCAGCAGTGAGAGCCCTGAGCTGTCCTCAGGGGAGCAGCTGGTGGCGGCACGCCCCTCTCCCGCACCTGCTCGGGGAAATCCATCTCTCGGTCCCACATGCAATAGCTTAACTACTGTCTATTTCACGCGGCATCAAGCTCCCTGTGGTGCCCACCGCTCTCCAAAGTGGCCTGGACTATTCCAGGCAGATGCATCTGCACAGAATGGGTAGGGTTGACGGGACAGCCTTAATAAAGTCTCCTTTCCCCCGTTATTTCCCCACGGTGTTCAAACCTGGGTACGGTTTGATTTTGTTTCTCCTGCTATTGATTTCCTTCTCTTGCTGAGAGTGAATCCCGACTCAACGGAGTCGAGGTGTTTTGCCTAATTTCCTCCTTACTGGCCGAACCGCCCCACTTAGGCAAATCCCTCCGGAGCCATCGAGTGGCTCTCATCAAACATTCTCCGCTCCATCATTCTCTCCTGATGGACTGGAGTAGCTGCTGATGAGGGGACTTATTTTTCAAATTTAGAAACCTCAGCTGCTGGTCCCCAACACGGAGGAGAGGGAAAGAGCAGAGTGAAATTACAACCCGCAGGCGGATTGCATTTGAGTTCCGCAGCAGAAAGCACACACCGTGTGATGAATAATAAAACCAGCTCCTGTAGCTCTCCTGCTCTCGGGAGCACAGAGCGGTTTGCCAACACGATCAAATCAATCCTTACAATATTTATATAAGACAGGCACGAGACCCCAACACCCCTCCGTGGACTGCTGCAGCCCTGCGTGGAAAGAGGGGTGTGGATTCCGTTTCTCTGCAGCCCTCTTGTCTCAGCAGCACTCAGTCCATTCTTTGCGTTGCTTCTATAAGAAAATGCACTACGTGGGTGAGGATAATTAGGAATGAGAAACTGTCTTTCATGAGGCTGGCGTTTGACACAGTAGTTAAAGCACCCCTTTGGAAGCCCCCTCCCATATTAGAGTGCTGGAGTTTGAGTGCACCCTGCTAATGCGCACCCAGGGAGGCAGTAGCTGATGGCTCAACCTCTTGGGTCCTTCCCACCCATGTGGGAGACCCGGATGGAGTTCTTGTAACCTGCTTCAGCCTGGCCCAGCCCCGGCCACTGTGGGCATCTGGAAAGTGACCCAGTGGATGCGACATCTGTGTATCTCTCTGTCTCTCGCTACCTTTCAAACAAATGCAGAATTTTTTAAAAAAATGTTTTGTTTTACTAGTTGAGAGGAAGGAATCAAAATGTTTCCCGGGGATGCAGCTCAGAGGAACTGACCGTGTCACAGATGCTAAGCGCATCCCCGCCATCCGTCCCGTGCGTGGGTCTGTACCCGGGCCAGCCCAGCAGCCGCGTCTGCGGGTGACATTCGATCTGTCACCATCCCCAGCACTCAGGGGCACAGCCCGGGAACTCAGGCTGCCTGAGCACAGGGCTCCCAGCAGCTCAACACCAAGAAAATGCCACTTCCCAACAGGTTGAGGCAAGAGCTCCGGACTGTCTGCCCTCACTTCTCCTTCCTCCCCTCCTCTGCTGCCCTGTGTCTTTCTTTCTTCCATCCTCTCCTGGTTGTAATCGGTCTTCAAGCTCCACTGAGCCTGCCTGCTTCACTTTTTCTCCCCTCGACTCTTTCCTTTCCATTTCTCTGGTCCTCTCTTCAGCCTTTCTTGTCTGACACTGTAAGAGAGACAAGCAAAAACCTTTCGTGCCAAGGTGACCCAATTTTCCTTCGGATTTTCAGCCATGTGATTGCACTGACCCATTCAAAGCTCTCCAGCCTGCTAACCTATTAGAAATCCCCCACGGCCAGGCAGGTGGCAGGTGCGCTGTAGGACCCTCTGAATGCCTGGTGGTGGGAACCATTTCTGTTTCTTCCAGCAGCTTTGGTCAAGTGTCAATGGTTTTTGTTTGTTATCACTTTTACATTTTTGACATGAAAGGGTGATTAGGACTTGGACCAAATCCTCCTCAGATTGCTTAGCATCCCAGGGCATGTGTATGTTAGTGTCTATGTGTGCTGCCTGGATATATTTTTGAATGAAAGGAATACCAGAGGTATGTGGCCTGGTGCTAAGGTTGCTGGTTAGGACAACTACATCCCACATCAGAATGCCTGACTTCAGTCCCTGGCTCCAGTTCCTGATTCCAACTTCCTGCTGGAGGCAGCAGAGATGGTTTGAGTGATTGGCTTTCTCCTGTTACCCATCCGGGAGACCTGGATTGAGTTTCTGGCCCCCAGCTTTATCCCAACGCAATCCCAGCTATTATTGGCATTTGGGAATGAAGGGGGTGGATGGGAGCTCTCTCTATCTCCATCTCTCTGCTTCTCAAAAAAGAAAAAAAAAAGGAAAGTATACACACACCACAAACACACATACAAAGAAATACTAAATCACAAAAGTTCTTGAATAGAATTCTTGTAAGAGTTGTTTTCGTTTATTGTATCAATAAATCCTCACTGGGACTTTTAAAGGAAACTAAAAACAACAACAACAACAAAACAAAAAAAAAAAAACACTGAGAAATCAGCCTGCAATGCCAATGCTACCACTGCCCTGAGCACCAGACATGGGGAGGACGGTCTCGGGAAACAGGGCTCTGGCTGGTCCTTTTTTTTATTTTATTTTTTATTTTTTGACAGGCAGAGTGGACAGTGAGAGAGACAGAGAGAAAGGTCTTCCTTTGCCGTTGGTTCACCCTCCAATGTCCACTGCAGCTGGTGCGCTGCATCCGGTATACCATGCTGATCCGATGGCAGGAGCCAGGTACTTCTCCTGGTCTCCCATGGGGTGCAGGGCCCAAGCACTTGGGCCATCCTCCACTGCACTCCCAGGCCACAGCAGAGAGCTGGCCTGGAAGAGGGGCAACCGGGACAGAATCCGGCGCCCCGACCGGGACTAGAACCCCGCAAGGCGGAGGATTAGCCTAGTGAGCCGCGGCGCCGGCGATGGCTGGTCCTTTTAGTCACCCAGTCCCAGCCTAGCGCCCAGCACATGGTAGAGCCTCGATAAACTCTTGCTGAGTGAATGCATAAACCAAAGGAGGTGACGCAGGTGTCTGTGCTGGCATCGAGAGCCGCAGGGCACAGTGCTCCCCTGGAGCAGAGGGGGTTCTGGGGAGGATGACAGGAGACCAGAGGAAGTAGACTCACTGTGGTCTCACCCAGATATCCCAGCTCATACACCATCCGGAGAGCCCATTTCTGCTTAGTACACTAAATACTGATGGAAATCTTTGTTCATGTCAGACACTAAGCTAGACTTCAGGGGTGTAAAAATAAATACGACTTTGTTTCAACCCTCAAAGAGCTCTTGGTAAAGTAAGGAAAAGAAATCTTTTTTGAACCGAAATGTTAACAGTTCCGTGCATTCAATTTTGAACTGCATGGTGCTGATGCTCTGTTGCTTTAAAATGCCACTGATGAACCTGTCTGTCTGAGTTGTGATTGTGTATGTGCCTGTAGCCCTCAGTCTCTTGCCGTGAAAAAGCACAAGAACAGAAGAGTATGCTCACACCACACACCTGGAGGACACACTCTGAGCCCTTTGCCCTTTGCCGATCTCCACGTCATTTCGGTGGAGGGGCCCTTGGAAGATTTGTGGGGAGCCCCCCGACCAAGGACCTGTCCTCCCCACTCATGTTCGCCGCGGAAGCAGCACCCTTCTCCTGAAGCCTCTCGGGTTTTGCTTACTGAGCCCTTTGTCCCGTCAGGGAAAGCTGCCTTCTCTGGAAGATTCTCTGGGAAGCAGGCTGGACGGCACCAACTGCAGCCTGGCAGGCGCACCTGTGTACCTGGGTTCCAGTGTGGGGTCTGAGCAGAGCCCAGCCCAGCCCAGCCCAGAAACCTGGGATCTCAGAGAGGAAGGAGCCGCAGGGCGACTGCCCTGCACCCCCCAACCCCAGCGCTGCCTCTCTCCTCGTGGTCCCTGCGGGCAGCTGTGGAGTTTGTGTACTGATAGGCAACAAGGGGCTCTCTCTGGGGACTACCACTGGCAACACTGAGCACTTTGGTTTGCTAGAGAGGTTTTTTTAGAAAGTTGTTTTTGTATCTTGGGCTAAAAATTGTCTTCCTTGCCACTTCCTTCCTTATTTACTTCTCTGCCCTTCCCTCGACATTTGCTCACTCTCTGCTCCTTGTCTGCCTCTTACTAAAATAAAATCCATCTAGTCCGCCTTCCTCAAAACCACCGCTCTGGTCTTTGAACACGGGAAGGCCCTTCATCTTCTCCCTTCCCCGTGATTCACACTAAGAGCCGCCTGCTGCTTTGTGTCCAGCCTGGTTCCTCGTGCCCTCAGCACCTACAAGGGCACTTTGCAATGTTCACAGCAAATGGAATTAAAAGATCGGTTTATGTTGGTGAGACGAACTTTAATCCATGGATTTTCAAAAAAAAATCCATGGAAATGCATACTATGAAAATCTATCAATGGATTTCAGAAATATTTTTGTATCAAAATAAGCTTACCTTTTTTTAAAAATGTCTTTGGGGTATCTTGGAATATTAACAAGTTTTTTTAAGAGTTATTTATTTGAAAGTCAGAGTTACAGAGAGAAGAGGGAGAGAGAGACAGAGAGATTTTTCCATATGCTGATTTGTAACAGCCAGGGCTGGGCCAGGCTGAAGCCAGGAGCCAGGAGCTTCATCTGGGTCTCCTTTGTGGGTGACAGGTACAACCAGACCCTTGGGCCATCCTCCGCTGCTTTCCTAGGCCATTGGCAGCAAGCTGGATCGAAGTGGAGCAGCAGGGACACGAACTGGTGTGCAGATGGGATTCCAGTGTCACAGGTGGCGACTTTACCAGCTGTGCCACAGCCCCGGCCCCAAGCTTATCTTTTAATTTTGTTTTCCACAAACTTTTGGAAGTGTGCTTGCAGCCCCTTCCTCTACAAATCCAATATAGACTGTTCTGAAACATCCTGATTGCGATGCCTTGAAGTGAACATGATTTTTTCGGTTGTGATGTGACCTGCAGACCATGTGACTGCTATGGTTTCAATGCGGTTTGTCCCCTCCAAAACCTATGGTGAAATCTGATTGTCATTGTGGTGGAAAGCGAGGCCTTAAAGAGGTGCTTCGGGCCAGCACCGTGGCTCAATAGGCTAATCCTCCGCCTTGCGGCGCCGGCACACTGGGTTCTAGTCCTGGTCGGTGCGCCAGATTCTGTCCCGGTTGCCCCTCTTCCAGGCCAGCTCTCTGCTGTGGCCCGGGAGTGCAGTGGAGGATGGCCCAAGTCCTTGGGCCCTGCACCCGCATGGGAAACCAGGAGAAGCACCTGGCTCCTGGCTTCGGATCAGCGTGATGGGCCGGCCGCGGTGGCCATTGGAGGGTGAACCAATGGCAAAAGGAAGACCTTTCTCTCTGTCTCTCTCTCTCACTGTCCACTCTGCCTGTCAAAAATAAAAAATAAAATAAATAAATAAATAAAAAATTAAAAAATTAAAGAGGTGCTTTGGTCATCAAGAGGGATGAAGGCCCCCTTTCTCTCACAAGTGAGGTCTCCCTCTTGTGGGGCTGGATTAATTACCAAGATAGCAGAATGCGAGTCCACCCCTCTCTCACCAACACCTGCTGCCCTTCTGCCTGGTGCCCTGAGTCGAAGCAGCACGGGGCCCTCAAGAGAAGGGGGTTCCCTGTCTCCAGAACCAAGGACTCAAAGAAACCTCCACTCTTTATAGATTACCCAGGCCTGGAATTCTTTTCTAGACCAGAATGCAAAGACAGCTAACTATCACTTGCTATCAGCGCATGATGTATTTACTTAATGGAGCCTACAATTATATTAGTTTCTTTTTTTAATCACACTATTGGATCACATAGGCATTTGGCCAAAAGAAAACTCCAGATATTTTGGAAACAGGAGCTGCAATGAAACCAGGTCCTCCTTGTTACGCTATTATGCAATCAATTTCTGGACCTAGATACGTTGGCACGAGACCAGCTATAATGACACAAAAGTATTACTTATTTCAAATTCATCGCGAGCTACTTTCTCACTTATCCCTTGGATGGGGCCCCTGGAAAGAAAATCAAAACCATGGGAAAGAACAAAACATACATGACCCAACTCTGCAGAAGGAAGGGGCGACCAGAGAAACATACAATGAAGCTTTTGCCTGTGGCTGCTTCCGCCCAGTGAACCTAACAGAGCACCCCGAGCATGTCTGTGCAAAACAGACTGCTCCAATGTCACTCCCCTGATTGGTTCACGTGGGACACCTTATTAGCATACACCTCAGCTAATCAGGGAGAACTTCCTGCTTTAGGAACACAGAAAAGTCTGAGCCAGGCGCTCCAGAGAGGCAGCCCCAGGTAGGCAGCCCCGCGGGCAGGGCAGCCCCTCCCCGCTGCTGGAGATCCTTGCTGGCTCCTCCCTTGTCCCAGCTGAGAAGAGAAACTGGAGCACAGAAAGAGAGCACGGCTCCAGGAACAGGGCTGAGAGAAGCTGTGACGGGATGGCGGGGTACAGAGCTGTAACAGGAGAGCTGTGCTGCTCCTGAAGAATCCCACGAAAAGCAGTCCCTGCCACCTCTCTCCGAGAAAAGATGCAGACCCTAGGACCTGGAGCTGCAGCCCCTCCCACCACCACTCCTGCAACCCGGGCTCCAGAGCTCCTGCACACCCTCTCCTCCATGCCCCGCCTCTCCACCCCAGCTCCACGGCTGCTTTTTATTCTACCCAGTCCCAAGCACAGACTGCAGGAGAAGCAGCCTCCCAATAAATGTTAGTTGAATGACTGAATGAAAGTGTTGTGTGCAGCTTTGCTAACAATGGTTTCTCAGAACCCTTGGAGGCCATCAGTTAATACATAACTCCTTCCATGTTTTAGGTCTCATTGATTTGGGTTTTGGTCTTAAGAAGATCATGGATCCATTCTATCCAGGGAAAACCGCTATATACTTTCCAGAGAACTCGGAGCAAGTTTCCCTCTTTAAAGAAGGGGGCGGGGTGACAAGTGCTCATCATTCTTACTAAATTGCTAAAACTACGTTCTAAACACACCAGGATATGCAATAAGATCTTTCCAATATGTTCACATAAAGCAGATGTTGAGAAGAGCCCATTGAGCCCAATCACCAGCAGTTTAGCATCGGGGGGTCAGAGCCGGGGCTTCGAGTGCCTTTGGCCTTTGGAACCAACCAGACCTTGGGGAACTGCTTGCACGCTAACTGAACCAGCAAACACCGCAGGACAGAGGAGGGAAGGCAGGGTTTAGCATCCATTCCTATATCCATAACTCTCAGAGCGTCTTTCAAATTGGATTTGCAAGGCAGAGGAAGAGGAAGAGAAAGGGAGAGAAGGAGAGACGGAGAAAGGGAGAGAGAGAGATCTTCCATCCACTGGTTCACTCCCCAGATGCATGCAACAGCTGAGACTGGGCCAGGTCAACACCAGGAGCCAGAAACCCAACCTAGGTCTCCCACATGAGTGACACAGGCCCATCCACATGAGTCATCAAACCTGCTACCTCCCAGGCGGTGCATTCACAGGAACTTGGATTCAGAAGTGGAGCCAGGGGGCCGGTGTTGTGGCATAGTAAGTTAAGCCTCCACCTGCAAAGCCAGCATCCCATATGGGCACTGGTTCAAGACCCAGGTGCTCTACTTCTTATCCAGCATCCCTGCTGATGTTCCTGGGAGAGCAGTAGAAGATAGCCCAAGTGCTTGGGCCCCTGCACCCATGTGGGAGACCCAGAGAAGGCTATGGGCTCCTGGCTTTGGCTCGGCCCAGCTCTGGCCATTGCTGCCATTTGGGGAGTGAGCCAGTGGATGGAACATATCTCTCTCTCTCTCTCTCTCTCTCTGACTTTCAAATAAATAAACTATAAAAAAACTTTAAAAATAAATGTATAAATGTGGAGTCAGACTGGAACCCAAACACTCTGATATGGGATGTGGGTATCCTAAGCAGTGTCCTAACTGCCGAGCCAAACATGCACCCAGAACTTTATTTATTAAGGCCATGTGGGTTCTAATACCCTCCCCCATCCCAGCAGCTCTCACTGATTGAACTGGTATTCCTGATATTTTACTGAGAGCTGTAGTCTGACTCTGAACCCAAAAGCATCCTCAGGGAAGGCTGCTGACGAGTGGGCAGGAGCCGTGTTTGTGCTAATAGGATCACTTACCAGAGCAGCTCTGGGCTGCCCACATTATTTCCTGAGATGCTGAACACTGAGGCTGGTCTTTGTGACGGGAGCCCTTGTCTTTAGGAGTCTCCAGGCCTTACACTTTATCTGGTAATGAAAAGGTATTAGGGTATTCTCTAAAATAAATGGAGAAGAGGAAACAGCCAGAGAGCAAGGGAATGGATGGGTTTTGCTCTCAGAAGAAATCAAAATGGTAAACAGCAAATGAGTTTTCACTTGATTTTCCTGTAGCTGTCCAGGCTATTCCAAACCCTGTATTGAGAATTCTCGACAACCTGGCCAGCAGGGATGCACAAAGCAAGCTTCATTTCCTCTCCTATGAAGTTTTCCTAAACCTCAGGGGCAAAGAGGCATTTGTAACATCAAGAGATATTGAACCACTCAGTTGGAAGAAGGCTTACCCTGGGTGTGGCTCGATATCCCTTACTAAAATGAAAGCAATGTGTTTAATAAAAATGTGACCCAGCCTCCTGCTGTCCAGTGGGACCTTGGTTGCTATGGAAATGGTTGGGGGGTGCTGAGAGGGGAAGCCGAGCAAGGACACTTGGACCTCTGTGCATTTTTAAGCTACTGAACACCCTGTGCCCCACATCCCACCAGGAGACTCCCGTGAGCCAATGCTCTGGTGAGACAGTGTTGCCAGTGGTTGAAAGTGCACACTTAGGAGCTAGCTAGACACAGACTCAAGTCCCAGCCATGCCATTTACTGCTATAAAACCGCGAGCAAGAGTGGAGCTGTGTGCAGCTTGGTTTTTCTTACTGAAAAATGGTGATCACAATGCCTCCAAAGTCTATTGTAAGGAATAGAACAGTTAACACCTGCTAAGTGCATATCACAGAGCCTGGTGCACAATAAAATACAGTCATCCCCCCTAGCCACAGTGGAGATGTTCCGAGAACATAAAGAATATTTGGAACCATGGATAGTACCAAACCCTGCACTTACTGTTTTTTTTTTTTTTTCTACACATACGTACCCTTGATGAACTTTAATTTCTGAATTACCCACAGTAAAATATTCACAGTGATAGCCAATAATAAAATAAACAACTGTAGCAATTTGCTCTAATAAAATTGCCAGCCTCATAGCTCTGTGCTTCACAGGCATTCAGTAAAATCAGGGATCTTAAGACATAAGCATGGTGACACTGTGACACGCAGTCTGATAGCTGAGGCAGCTGCCGAGTGACTCCCGGGCAGGTAGCAAATATAGTGCAGATACTCTGGACAAGGGGACCATTCGTGTCCCAGGCAAGATGGATCACAATGGTGCCAGATTGCATCATGTGGCTCAGAGGGCCACAGTGGAAAACTGGAGCTGTTTATTGCTGGATTTTTCCTTTTAAGATTCTCAGACCATACAGAGGCAGGGAACTTTTTTTCTGCCAAGGGCCATTTGGACATGTATTACATCATTCATGGCTCACACAGAATTATCAACTTAAAAACTAGCCTGCTGCGGCCAGCACTGTGGCGTAGTGGGTAGAGCTACTGCCTGCAGTGCTGGCATCCCATGTGGGTGCCGGTTCGAATCTTGGCTGCTCTACTTCTGATCCAGCTCCCAGCTAATGGCCTGGGAAAGCAATGGAAGATGATCCAAGTGCTTGGGCTCCTGCACCCACGTGGGAGATCTGGAAGAAGCTCCTGGCTCCTGGCTTTGGATGGGCTCAGCTCTGGCCATTGTGGCCATTTGGGGAGTGAACCATCAGATGGATCTCTCCTTCTCTCTGCCTCTCCTTCTCTGTAACTCTTTCAAATAAATAAATCTTTTAAAAAAACCTAGCCTGCTCTGGGTTTGTTGAATTTCAAGTCCTGTCTGTGGTTGCCTTGGCAGGGCCAGATCAAATGATGTTGCAGGCCTTGTACGGCCCGTGGGCTGGACATTCCCCACACCTGCTAGTTGGTCCTGAGTTACAAAACTACAGGAAGCAAAACCAAGGACAGGGACAGGGAATAGGGTGACAAAAAGATTTTTTTAAAGAAAAAAGAAAGAGTTCACTGTTGAAATAAGAGCTGAGATAAAATATATTTTTGATGACACAAGCTATTCCCAAGAAGCCTGAATGCTGTTAGTGGGATACGACTGTGCTTCACCTTGTTCTCTAATCACGGAAGATGAAAAGGGAAGCAGCAGCTCGGCATCAACAGCTGTCCTCTGGCTTCTCCAGTTTGTGCAACTTTCCAGTCATGAGGAAATGAAGCTGGAACAGACCCTCCTTTTCTGGACAAGGAAGCACTCTCAGAATTGGCTGCTGAAATCTGTAGATGTGCCCATAGCATCCTATTTGTATTCTTACTCTCCAAATCCCACCCCCACACACACACACATACACACACAGTTTAGAAGGGCTGTGTCAACAGGAACCTAACCTCGAATGTCCCCTTCTGCTGGATTTGCCTGCTTTGTGGAGAGCTACCGAGCAGTCCAGTGAATCGACATTCCACGGGACAGCAGTGAGCGGTGATGAGAGGGAGGGATCTGTCTGTCTCACAAGCTGCCTGTCACCTCCCCAGGGCTGGAGTGCTGGTAGCTGTGAGAATCTACCACACTGCTGCCTACAGACTCCTGGAAGTTCTGGAGTCTGCTTGGGAATTAAGGAACTCTGTAACAGGTGCACACTGTGGTACAGTAGGTTAAGCTGCCACTTGGGATGCTCCGATCCAGTACGGGAATGCCTGGTTCAAGTCCCAGCTGCTCTTCTCTTGTTCCAGCTTCTTGTTAATATGGCTGGGAAGGCTGTAGAAGATGGCCCAAGTACTTGGATTCCTGCCATTCATGTGGGATACTGGGATGGAGATCCTGGCTCTGGCTTAGCTCTTCCTGTTGTGGGCATTTGGGAAATGAATCAGTGGATGGAAGATCTGTCTCTCTTATAAAGCTTTATTTATTTGAGAGGCAGAGCTATAAAGAGGGACACACACACACACACACACACATAAAGATAGAGAGAGAGTGAGAGAGAGAGAGAGGTCTTCCATCCGCTAGTTCACTCTGCAAATAGCCACAGCGGCTGGAGCTGGGCCAATCCGAAGCCAGGAGCTTCTTCTGGGTCTCCCATGAGGGTGCAGGGGCCCTAGCACTTGGGACATCTTCCACTGCCTTCCCAGGCACATTAGCAGAGAGCTGGATTGTAAGTGGAGCAGTCAGATCTTGAACAGGCGCTACAGGTGAAGGCTTAACATACTCGGCCATAGTGCCAGCCCCTCTCTCTCTCACTCTCTTCTCTGTCTGTCTCTTCCTTTCCTCTATGCCACTCTACCTTTGAAAGAAGTAAATGGAACTTTTCCTAAAAAAAGAACTCTGAGAAT
This sequence comes from Oryctolagus cuniculus, assembly GCF_051225735.1. Classification (NCBI taxonomy): domain Eukaryota; kingdom Metazoa; phylum Chordata; class Mammalia; order Lagomorpha; family Leporidae; genus Oryctolagus; species Oryctolagus cuniculus. Next base: position 84,529,753 of record NC_142875.1, read on the forward strand.
TAAAAAGGAGAGAATGATCCTACATGGGAAGCAGGATACACAGCAGACTCATAGAATGGCAAATACCCTAAACAGCACTCTGACCTCAGAATCAGCCCTTAAGGCATTCGGATCTGGCTAAAGATTTAGCCCATGAGAGTTTCGCAGGCATGGAAGGCCAAGATACAGTGGCAAAAAAAATGACCTAAATGAAAGATCTCTGTGAGTGGGATCCCAGCGGAAAGAACAGGCCATCAAAGAAGGCAGTACCTTTCTCTGAAGGGAAGAGAGAACTTCCACTTTAACTATGGCCTTGTCTAAATAAGATCGGAGTTTGTGAACTCAAGAGGCTTCCATAGCCATGGCAGCTCATGACAAGAGCCTTGGGTGATTACTGACATCATAAATAAGTGTCAATTGTTAAATCAACAATGGGAGTCACTGTGCACCTGCTCCCCATGTAGGACCTCTGTCCTTAATGTGTTGTACTATGCAAATTAATGGTAAAACTACACTCAAACAGTACTCTATACTTTGTGTGTCTTTTTGGATGCAGTCTGTTGAAATCTTTATGTAGTATATACTAAGTTGATCTTCTGTATATAAAGATAATTGAAAATGAATTGTGATGAAGAATGGGATGGGAGAGGGAATGGGAGATGGGATGGTTGCAGGTGGCAGGGAGGTTATGGGAGGAAAAGCCACTATAATTCAAAAGTTGTACTTTGGAAATTTATATTTATTAAATAAAAGTTAAAAAAAAAGAACTCTGGGAGCCAGCATTGTGATGTAGCGAGTAAAGCTACCACCTGCGATGCTGGCATCCCATGGGGGCACTGGTTTGTGTTCCTACTGCTCCATTCCCAGTCCAGCTCCCTGCTAATGGCCTGGGAAAAGCAGCACAAGATGCTTCGAGTGCTTAGGCACCTGCCACCCACATAGAAGACTTGGATGAAGCTCCTGGCTCCTGGCTTCCACCTGGTCCAGCCTTGGCTGTTGCAGCCACCTGGAGACTGAACCAGCAAGTGGAATATCTCTTTTTCCAACTTTCTCTCTCTCTCTGTAAATCTGACTTTCAAATAAAGTTGAAAAAAAAACTGGAAGCTTGGAGCAAATAGTGTGTGTTGTTTTCAGTTGCTGTGCACATTTTTATGAGAACTGAAAAGAGAACTACACGTGAATTATGGGGGGAGGGACAGGGCTTCATCCATGCAGGGTATGTACCCAGAGTTATAGAGACAGAGATAGAGACAAGAGAAGGGAGAGACAGAGAAAGACAAAGAGAGACCGGGGACAGGCATTTATCCCAGCAGCTAAGAGCCCCAAGTCCCACATAGGAGTACCCAAGTTTAATTCCTGCCTGTGGTTCCTGACTCCAGCTTCCTGATAGTACAGATCATAGAAGGCAGTGGCAAGAGCTCAAATAATTAGGTTCCTTCCCGTACATGGGAGACCTGAATTGTATTCCTGGGCCCCAGCCTCAGACCCTGCGCTGCCCAGGGCTGTTGTGGGCATTCGACTAGTTGGGAGCTCATTCTCTCAGTCTGTCTCACTGCATCTCAGATTTAAAAAAAAAAATTAATAGAGATAAAGACAGAGAGCCTTCCCAGGCACTCATTCCTGGTCCCTTCGGGCTGAAGATCATGGTGGGTCTTGTTGGGAGGAGGGCAGGGAGGGAGTCCAGAGTCCAAGCCTCTTCTTTAGCTCCAGGACACTCTGGAATAAGCTCAGCTTGAGCGGCACACTCTCCTGTTTGCTGCAGTCACAAACCAGGCACCATGAGGACTGTAGAGCAAGGTGGGACAGAGGAAGGCGCTGGGCTAGCTTGGCGGGGGCCCGGGGGCTGGAGGAGACTCAGTGACTCCTTGCTCCAAAGGAACAGGTGGGATCTGCAGGGACCAGGATCCTCAGTCACCTGGACCCAATCAGGAGGGCAGGGACACAGCCTGTGGCAAGACCGGACTGTAACTCCAGCGCCCAAGATAAAACTGACCAGAAGACAGTCATCATTTAACCCGGACACTGGGAAGCACACCTATCATTTGCTCCTTGCTTCCAGACAACCCCTGAGTCCTTTGGAACTTTCTAGACACCACAGTGTCAGTGCTCACCCTTTTCTGTCCTGAGCTGTCCCGCTCAAGCCTCCTCACAGCAGGGCAAGGGAAGGGAAACCCATGTGAAGTCGGCTTTTCCTGCACTGGCTCTTCCGCGGCTGCCGCTGGCCCTGGGAAGGGAGTGGCCTGCACAAGGGGACATTCCCAGGCAAATGAAGTAAAAACGTGAATTTAGTTTTGGTACAAAATAATTTTGAAATCCACTTAGACAGGGATCTTCAGAAAGTTCGTGGAAAATGGGCATCAACAACAACAACAAAAAACCTATGCATGGACTTCAAACCTTTTGTACCAAGATACATTAAACAAGTCAAATTTTTAAAATTTGAGAGTCAAAGAGAGTGAGATGGAGAGACAGAGAGATACAGAGATCTTCCATCTGCTGGCTCACTTGTCAAATGGCTGCAACAGCCAGGGCCAGGCTGAAGCCAGAAGCCAGAAGCCAGGGACTCCATCTAGGTCTCCCACATGAGTGGCAGGGCCCCAAGCACTTGGGCCATCGTCCATTGCTTTCAGAGGCACGTTAGCAGGGAGCTGGAGCAGGAGCAGCACAGCTTGGGACTCAAACCAGTGCTGCTGTTTGGGACACCAGCATCACAGGCAGTGGCTTAATGGGCTCCTCCACCCCACCAGTGCCTAACATTCCACTGAATTCCATTCTCGCGTGGACTTCCATGTCAAATGATGGCAATGCCCATTTGCATTCAAAGCAAATTTCATTTGGACTAAACAATAAGAGAGTAGCTCTTTCCCTACCACCCCCCTCCCCAAGGCCGGATTTATGGACGTCAGGTCTTTCCCTGTGTGGCTGAGTGATTTATTTACAAGCTAGCTAGATTAGGAGGTATCCATAGAGTCAGCCCTGTGGCTCCTGAATATGGAAAGGTGAGGAATCCCTTCCCAGGGGTTGCCCACATGGACGCAGACTGCTTTGTGGACTAGGGCTTTGGTGGGATGATGAAGTGGGTGGTTCCTGGGCTGCAGCCAATTAACCTGCAGGGAATGCAAACACCCAACAGCTGTTGCAACAGACTCTCTCCTCCCTCCACAGCCCTGCTCGGGGCTCCAGAGTGGGCTCACAGAGGCTGCTCCTGCTTTGAGACATTGAGCTGGTCTTCCAGATACAACCATGGCCTGCCTAGAGTGCACCTTCAAGTTTCTACCATTTGGCGACAAGATGGCAGAAATCAACCCATGCCTGGTTTCTGAAACCTGCAGGCCTGCACTAGCTCTTCCTGGGTTGGGAAATACAGGACTGGGGCCCCCTCAACACATTCCTCCACTCTGTCAGACACATGCGGTGGTTTAACAGTAGTCCAGGTGTCCCCTAAAGGCCCACGTGTTATAGGCTTCATTTGCAAATTCTGGTTAATAGGTAACAGGTTGAAGGTAGAAACTTAATCCAATGAGGGTGTCTGCTGAAGATGAGATTCTAAAGCCAGAGCAACCAGCACCTGCTGTGTAGACCATGGGCCCCACTCTGCTGTTCCACACGAACCCTCTCCCTTTGCAGGAACGCAGTTTTCACATGTGGCAAATGGTCTGTTGGCGGGACACATTCACATGCTTCTAGAAAAAGCCCATGGCCTGCTGAGCACTAAAGAAAATGAGGCTTACCCTCTTTAGCGTTGATGCTCAGGGGCTGGGGAGGAGGCAGCTCTGGGAAAGTACGAAACTGGACAGTGCAGCAGTGGGGGGGAGGGGCGTCCACTTCTGAGAGTTTACCTTCGCAGGTGAGAAGCAGGGGAGGGAGAGTAGAGGTCGATGCTTGTGGGCTAGGAGGTGAGAGGGTACAGCTGGGTCAGACCTCCAGCAGCTCCTTGTGCAGATGCTGCAGGGAGCTGGAGTGATTCTGGAGTGCAAAGATTTGAGTAGCTGTCATGCTGCACGCTCCCTAGAGCGTTGTAATACACGGGATGGTTTTAGACCTTACAAAGCTGATTCTGTATGCTGGCACTGCTTTTTCCTCTCACTGATACTAAATCTGGAATAGAGGGGGAAAAGCAAATCCTTTCCTGGCCCATCACTAGGTTCACGGCCGACGCCCCTATTACAAAAATTAATTAAATATATATACGAACTTCCTTAATACAAGTTTTATGTGACGGAGGAACCTTCAAAAAATGAATACCCGAGGTATAGGGGAATCTGTGTGTTTTTCATTCTGTATTTGAAGGGTGCAGTTGTGAGCTCTGTGATGGGGAAAAGGGGTCTGATTCAGCATATAGCCCAGGGGGCAGGGACAAGCAAGACTTTTAGATTCTTCACTGTGTCTTCAGAGACAGGGCCACTGGTCCACATACAGGTGGACGGTGTCTCTCCCAGGAGGGCCTATGTCCTACTTTAGAGAAGGTGGGAGAGGGTCAGAGGGACCTTCCTGCTTCTGCTGTTTTCTTAAAGCCCAAGGTGCCAATGCCTGTCACCAGCCTTCATGGCAGAGAGAGCTCCATGGTAAGCAAGGTTTGACTAAAGCCCTCCGGGGACACTGTTTAGAATCAAGCTGACCTTGAGATGTACGTGTGTCTGCCCACACACACAAGTGTGCGAAACAGCAGGGGCTGGAAAGACCTCCGAGAGGAGATGGTGTCTGAGCTGGGCCTGGAAGCCTACTTTGGTAGGAATTTTCTGATCAGAAAAGAGAGGGGATAGAAACGTTAAATTCTGAAGCTGAGGAGCTGGCAAAAGACCTAGCTGTTAAGGGACCCATGTTCCATATTTGAGTACTGGGTTCAAGTCCGGCTCTAACTCCTGACTCCAGCTTCCTGCTCTGCCGATCCTGGGAGGCCACAGTGATGGCTCAAGTAGTCAGGTCCCTGTCACCCATGTGGGAGACCTGGATTGAGCTCCTGGCTCCTAGCTCTAGCCTCAGCCTAACCTGTGCCATTGCAGGCAGTTGGTGGGGGTGGGGGTGGGGTGGAATGGGATGGCAGTTTGAATCAGTGGGTGGGAATCAGTGAGGTCTTAAATAAATAAGTAAATAAATGAATAAACATTCAGAAGCTGAGACCACCTCGGAAGGGGTTCTCCTGTGCATGAAATGGTTAACTGAGGAGCTGGGAGCAGGGAGGGGCCTAGGAGCCCACCTGTTTCACGTCTTTTGATAGACAGGAAACCTGAGGCCCAGAGAAGGTCATGTGACTTCTCTAAGCACCAATAGCGTGCTGCTGGTGGAGAGAAGTGAGAAGTTATACCGAGCCCTACAATGAATGCTGTGAGCACAACCTCACACTGGCTTTGCTGAACCAACACCTGTCAGGTTTGCTCTGCCTATCTCGGTTTGGTATCTGCGTGAATACAATAGAACCTCTTGGGCTGAAATGGTTCACAGGGGACTCTCAAGGTTTTGGAGATGGTCTTTCCACACGATGCACATTGAACCAGCCATGCAGAAGCAGGGAGAAGACACTTACGGGGGCAGAGGACACGGGACTCCCCCGTCTTAAGGCTGGACACTTTGGATTTGAGATGTAAGTGTATGTCAGGAAAGAACGCGGAAATGTCTACGTCTGTAACTGACTGAGAAGATGCATGATCAACAAGCACTCTCTCCTACCACCGTCCTGGGAACTTTGCTATGTGTTGATTGCACCTGCAATCACCACGTGGCAAGGGACTGGTGTTTTCTGGGAGATTTTCCTTGACTGGTTTTAGACCCAATTCCCAGAATAAAAGGCAGGGTTCCAGTACAGCCCAATAAATGGGACTTGAGAGGTCTCTCAACATTTCTGCCATCCTGTATTGGCATGAAAAAATGACATCAACCGGAATGCCCTTTGCCTCCTACCAAATGTGACCAGAAGCCTAGAAACCAGAGGGGGAGACATCAGCAGAGGATGCTTTGGCAATGGCTCCCTTTCATTTTTTCCCATATGGCCATTTAAAGAAAAGTATTTACTTGAAAGGCAAAGAGACTGAAATAGACAGAGCCCTCATGCTCCAGTTCACTCCTTACATGTCCAGAGGGCCGAAGCCAGGAGCTAGTGACTCAATGTATGTCTCTTACTTGGGAGGCAGGGCCCAGAGCCATCACCACTGCCTCCCAGGGTCCACATCAGCAGGAAGTGGAGTCAGGAGCCAGAGCTGGGACTGAAACCCACACAGGTGAGTTCTGATGTGGGATGCAGGTATCCTGACCAGCATCTGAACCCAGGCCAGACACTCACCCCAGAAATGACTTTCTTTGATTCAGATTGTCACATTGTCACCTAACAGCCTACTCTTTCAGTGATGGTGCTCCTGTCATGGGATTCGGGAACAGAGATGAGACACCAAGGCCTTTAACTGGAAATGGCCTTTTATTATTTATTGCTATTATCTTTATGCCAAAAATAAGGCTCAGTAGGATTTTTATCAAAAAGCCTGAGCCCTGAACAAATAGGGAGTATTTCCTTATATATGGTTTTAGCCTCTGTGTCTCCCTTATGTGGCTACATGGGTACATCTGATTGGATATTATAATGTTACATGGTGGCTACAGAAATTGATACAATACTGAGCATGCATACATACTTACTGATGATTTTTTTCACATATACAGGGAGCTATAAGACTGGCAAGGGTTAACACCATGGCTCCGTGCCAGCAAGCAGAAGCTGAAATGGATGTTACATATGAGTAGATAATAACTCCAATTGTTGAGGCACTCGTAGGCAAGCAGATAATGACCACATTTCCTTTCCAGGGCAAGATTCTTTTTCTCTGCCTGACCTTGGGGTGGCCTCTGCCACATTCCTGACTCACAGGCCGAAATCTTTGACCTCTATGGTAGAAACGGGATCCGCCTGCTGACAGTAAGGATGTGTGACTTCCTGGTGAAGGTAGGGGAAGGCAGTTAGCTACAAGGATCCTTAACATCTCCGAGAATCTATGAAAATGCTCCCAGTGTGTCGGAGAAAGACAGGATGACAAGGAGAGGACACGAACCATGTTCAGCAGAGGCTCGGCAGCTCAGAGCTTCCTCCTGGAGAATCCAGTGTGAGATGGACGTGATGGAGATGGTGGGGGGGGAGTGGTCCATGCCCCAAAGCAGCTCCCAGAGGACCATACCCTGAGGCCCTTGCCATTGCCACCGCCTTCTTTCTTTCCCTGAGATTCCCCAAGCAAGGTCAGGGGTTCTCTAGCACCTCCCCACAGCACCCCGCTGTCACCCCATCCGTGTCCTCCTCGTCCCCTCATCACTGAGCAGGCACAGGCAGAGCGTGTGAGAAGACCGTAGCACTCAAAGCGTAGCCAGCAGGTGCATGGTCCCGGAGGTTCACAGAGGGAGTGTCCCGTGCCCAGGACCCAGAGTGCCGCCTTTGTCTTTACTCATCCTCCCCCTGCCCGCAGAGACTCGCGAGGGGGCTGCACATATATCTGTAGAATGCGCTTTGCCGAAGAAAAGAATGAAGAGACATCGATCCGCTCTTTCCACCAGGTTCGGAAGGCGTCACGTTTGTTATCGCTCATCTGGGTCTCAGGATCCCGACAGAGACCTGGGTGAGAGGCTCTCTTCTCCTCGCCACCTGAAAGCTGACTCCACAACTTTGTGGATCCCAGCCGTGGAATTTGCCTGACCGCACCCCTCCCTGTCTTGGGCAGCTGGCCCGGTCAGCTCCCCTGAGCCACTCCCACCAGATGCTCAAGCGTTTCTCCTTCTCGCCTCTCTCCACAGATGATGATATTGTTTCTGCTCAGAATAACAGAATCATCATCAAAAAAATTTGCCAGGATTGTCTTCCCCACAGGTCCTTATGAAGTTCGCCGGGGCAGCCTGCCTAGGTCAAGGGGAACAGCTAAAACACTCTAGGAGACTCTCCATGATCATCTTCCAGGAAGCTAGGTGGCTCCAAGGACAAGGTGTTCCAAATAAAAATCCATACTGATGGGCATCGGAGCCCTAACACACACCTGGTCAAGGAATCACCACTACCCCAGACAGGCACGCTACCTACTTGGTGTAAGATCCCAGGAATTTCTTGGGGATCTACTGTCTGCAAAGAGCTTATAGAAAACAGGTACAGCCAAGAGAGTGAACACTTCTTAGGATCCTGTGAACATGAGACCAAAAGTGTTCCTATCGAGGGGCTAGAGTCCTGGTACACAGCACAACCACAAGGTTGCCTCAGAGATGAGAGGGAGCCTCCAGCATCACCCAGGTGTTGGTGTTTTCACTCCCGCGCTCACCTTGAAGCAGGATGAAGCACGAGCCACTGGCACATGTGTGCCCCAAAGTTCATGTGTTGGAAACTCATTCCCCCAAATTCTCAGGTTGATGGTATTTGGAGGCGGAGCCTTTGGGACGTAGTTAGAGCTGGATGCGGCTGCAATAGTGGGGTCCACTGATGGAAGTCGTGGCTTTATAAGAAGAGGAAAAGGTATCAGCAGTTAAGATGTTGGTTAGGACCAATTGCATCCAATATCCAAGTGCCCCAGCTTTGCCTCAATTTCAGCTTCCTGCTTATGTGCACCTGTGGAGGGAGCAGGGGATAACACAAATAATTTGATTCTTGCCACCATGCAGGAGATGTGGATTGGATTCCCGACTGATGATTTTGGCCCTGGTCCAGCTCCAGCTGTTGGAGGCACCTGAGGAGTAAACCAGGGGATGCAAGCTCACTCTCTCTCTCTCTCTCTCTCTCTCTCATTGGTCTTTCTCTCAGTCTCTCTCTGTTTCTCAAGCAAATCAATTAAAATGTAAAAATAAGACAAGAAAGAGATCTGAGACAGCACAATCCCCCTCTCACCATGTGATGCCCTCCACTGGGCTATGACAAGAGCAAGAGGACCCGCCCTAGAAGGGGCCCCTCGACCTTGAACTTCCCGGCCTCCAGCGCTGGGAGAACTGAATCTCTGTTCCTTCCAGGAGAGCCAGTCTGTGGTTCTCTGGGGTAGCAGCACAAGATGGGCGAAGGCCATTCACAAAGGGAAAATCCCCTTCACAAAGCATGAGGGAGCCCTGTAGGTTTCATTAAAGACCATTCAAGGGATGGAGGAATTAAGATGACATTCCCCTGAAAAATTCTTTCTTAGACATCTCTTTCCTGATTGGTGTTTTTAGCGTTAAATATTTCTTCCTTAAAGTCTTCATCCATTTACCAAGCTTCACTTGGGCTCAGCCTCACGCGCTGTGAGTTTTCTGATGTTGCTGGGGAGTCAGATGCAGGAGTGCGTGCAACCCCGAGGACTCTCCAGGGAGAAGGCCAGGCTGGGCAAGGCAAGGAGTGAGGTGCAAGTGGACGGCTCGGCTTGGGTGCAGCAGGCCCCCGGAGGACTCATTTATCATTGTGGTTTCCATCTTGTTCTTTCCCTCCCTCCCTCTCTCTCTCTCTTTCTTTCTCCTCCCTCCTCTCCTCTCCTCTCCTCTCCTCTCCTCTCCTCTCCTCTCCTCTCCTCTCCTCTCCTCTCCTCTCTTCCCCTCTCCTCCTCTACCCTCCCCTCCCCTCCTCTACCCCTCCTCCCCCCCTCTCCTCCCCTCCTCTTCCCTCCCCTTCTCTCTCCCTCTCGCTCTCACTCTCGCTCTTGCTTTCGCTCTCCCCTGCTCCCCCCAGGCCTCTAGGTGCTCAGGGAGCACAGGGCTAGCGTCCTCCTGCCGGAACTGCCTCACAGCCTTGGCACTGATACCGTCTCACCGCGCGAGGGCTCCTTCTCAGACTGCTCTTCTCCCTAGTCCTGATTCTTCACCCATGCCTTGGGAACCTCTTCGCCATCACATATTCTGTCTTCACACACCTCAAACTTTCCCATGTACTTTGAAAAAGTGTGATAATCAAAACAGTATGTGGGTCCCCAAGAGAGGGAAACACACACAAAACTGACTCTCCTCTCACAGTTTTCTTTTTAATGGATTCTAGAATCTAGAGTATCCTGGTATTTCTTGACTATTCAGAACATTCTAGAATACCTGAGTATCCCACTCCCCCCCAGCCACCACATTTTCCAGCTTAGGATCCTCTTTCCCTCATCTCCAGGCATCCTTCCAATGACTCAGCATACTCTGGAACGATCCAGCTGGGTTGCCCTCACCCTTTATCATTACTGGCCAGCATCTAGTTTGTCTTAATCAGCTGAGTTCATATTTAACTGTAAATCCCCCCTAAGTCCTAAATCCTCCCTAAAAATCTGATCCTAAAAAATACAGGGCTGAATATCTCCCAGTCACGATTTAACCCACATTGACTACGTGTTTTCAAGCTCTGGGAAGCATTTGTTACCCATGTGCATCCTAATTCCTGCTGGTGATGGACACCCTTTTCCCAGATTCTCTGTCACTTCCCATGTCTCCAAGGAGATCTCAGGGCTGGGGCTGTGGTGCAGCAGGTTAAGCCACTGCCTGTGATGCCAGCATCCCATATGAGCACTGGTTCCTGTCCCTGGCTGCTCTACTTCTGATCCAGTTCCCTGATGATGTGTCTGGGAAAGCAGCAGAAGATGGCCCAAGGCCTTGGGCCCCTGTATCCATGTGCGAGGGGTTCCAGGCTCCTGGCTTTGGCCTGGCCCAGCCCCAGCTATTGTGGCTATTTAGGGAGTAAACCAGCAGATGAAAGATCTCTCTCTGTATCTCCCTCTGTCTCTGTACTCTGCCTTTCAAATAAATAAATCTTTATTTTAAAAAAGAAAATATCTCAACTCTTGAGATAGGGCTAACTGTTGTTGTCAGTATTGCAGGACTTACTTTAAAGCTTATCAAAGGAGGCCAGCACTGTGGCGCAGTGGGTAAAGTCACTGCCTGCAGTGCCAGCATCCCATATGGATGCCAGTTTGAGTCCCAGATGCTCCACTTCTGATCCAGCTCTGCTATGGCCTGGGAAAGCAGTAGAGGATGGCTCAAGTCCTTGGGCCCCTGCACCCATGTGGGAGACCTGGAAGAAGCTCTTGGCTCCTAGCTTCGGATTGACCCAGCTCCAGCTATTGCGGCCATCTGGGGAGTGAACTATCAGATGGAAGACCTCTCTGCCTCTGCCTCTGTAACTGTCTTTCAAATAGATAGATAGATAGATAGATAGATAGATAGATAGATAAAACCTATCAAGGAGCTGTGACCTCCTGGCTTCACCAATTCTACATTTTCCATAGTCCCTGTTAATTTGTCACTTGTGTAAGGCCTCCTCCTTTTTTCAATTGTGTAAAATTAATTTCCATTCTTCCTGGCATAAATTTAGTTTATCTCATTTGCTGTTTTCAGGAGATGGGAATGGTGTTAATTAAATGAAGGATTTCACACCAATTCGGAAGTTTATTGTAGGGAGGAGCTAAAGAGATCATCCCAGTGACAGGGACAGCAGTGGAAGCTTTTGTGAGTGCATAGCAGCCTCAGGTGAGGTTTACACAGAAATGTGACCTGTGAATGGAGCATTCTCTATAGTATCAAGTTCAGTTGTCGGGGAACTCCGAAAGTGATGCTGCTTTCTTGTTTCAGTCCAAACCAGAGAGAGGTTGGAGCAACTAGGGCACAGAGTTTGGTTTTGTTTTTGCCTGGCATAAAAAAATAAATAAAAAGGTATAAAAAGGTAGCGAGAGTTAAGGGGGACAGTTACAAGTCATTCGAAGAAAAGTTTCACAAAATTTTTTTTTGAGAGACAGAGTTACAGAGAGGCAGAGGCAGAAAGAGAGAGAGAGAGAGAGAGGTCTTCCACCTGCTGGTTCACTCCAGAAATGGCCACAATGGCCAGAGCTGGGCCGATCTGAAGACAGGAGCCAGGAGCTTCTTTCGGGTCTCCCATGTGGGTGTAGGGGCCCAAGGACTTGGGCCATCCTCTACTGCTTTCCCAGGCCATAGCAGAGCTGGATCAGAAGTGGAGCAGCTGGGACTTGAACCAACACCCATATGGGATGCTGGCACTTTTTTTTTTTTTTACTTGAATGTCACAGTTACACAGAGGAGAGGCAGAGAGAGAGAGAGAGAGAGAGAGAGAGAGAGAGGTCTTCCATCTGCTGGTTCACTCCCCAGATGGCCACAATGGCCAGAGCTGGGCCAATCCGAAGCCAGGAGCCAGGAGCTTCTTCCAGGTCTCCCATGCAGGTGCAGGGGCCCAAAGACTTGGGCCATCTTTTACTGCTATCCCAGGCTATAGCAGAGAGCTGGATAGAAAGTGGAGCAGCTGGGTCTCGAACCAGCGCCCACATAGTATGTCAGTGCTGCAGGCAGCAGCTTTGCCCCCTATACCACAGCTCCAATCACAGAGCGTTTTCTCCCCATCTGTCTCTCTAAGTCCTGGGCACGTGACCAGGGCAGGCCCAGTCAACCCTGTCCTACTGGCAGTACCACTTGCATCCAGTGCCATCACCCAACCCATCCGCAGCCTCCCTCCCCCCTCCCCCTGCCCAAAGACAGTACCAGAATGACAGATGGAGGCCAACGCCCGGAACGGGGGCAGCAAAGACGTTCTGTGGTGCTGAGGAGCTTGGAAGCCAACCCTCCCCCAGAGCCATGGCAGCGGAGGACGCACTCAGCAGCAAGGTGAGCGCAGCTGGAAGTCTCCCACAGTGAGTGGCGCCCGCGCCAAAGCCACGAAGACAGATCTGAGCACAGCACTGGCAGAAAAGGTGAGATCGCCACGCCAAACGAGGGGATTAGATGGGGGCACGTGAGTGAGTTCACATTTTACGTTCCTGGGGCAGGCGTCTGGGCCAGGGGTTAAGATGCTGTCATCGCACGGCACAGTATATGGGTTCCACTCTGACTGCAGCTGGCTGCCAATGCAGACCCTGGAACACAGCAGTGATAGCTCAAGAATTGAGTTCCTGCCACTCACGTGGGAGACTTTGCTTGAGTTCCCAACTCCCGATTTTGGCCCAACCCAGCCCTGCATGGCCTCTGTGTTGCAGGGGTCTGCAGTTCTTATAATTCTCTCTTCTTTGCTGAGTTCGCATCTTATGCTCCCAAAAATGAGAAGCACAGGGGCTGGTGCTGTGGCATAGTGGGTAAGGCCGCTGCCTGCAGTGCTGGCATCCCATATGGGAACCAGTTCGAGTCCCGGCTGCTCCACTTCCGACCCAGCTCTCTGCTGTGGCCTGGGAAAGCAGTAGAAGATGGCTCAAGTCCTTGGGCCCCTGCACCTGCATGGGAGACCTGGAAGAAGCTCCTGGCTCTTGGCTTCAGATCAGCCCAGCTCTGGCAGTTGCAGATGGAAGACCTCTCTCTCCCCCTCTCTCTCTGCCTCTCTATAACTCTGCCTTTCAAATAAATAAATAAATCTTAAAAAAAAAAAGAAAAGAAAAAATATGAGGAGCACAGACAAGGAAGGGTGAAGTAAAGCAGGAGTGGCTTATTTAAGAAAACAAAAGCAAAGGAGGCAAACACTCCTCGACACTAAGAGGGATCCCGGTAGAAGGTAAATGTGAAAATAACTACAACTCCTGGCAGTGGTGACACGAGTGAGCCCTTTTGAAGGCTGATGGTCCAGGGCTTTTCAGGCTGTAGAAAGGGGGAAGTTCTCATTTCTGGTCCAGGAAAGGGATGGTTTTCATTGGTTAATTGGATCATAGTTCCACTAGAGATTCAGCAGAAAACGCATGAAACTTTCCCCTCAATTGCATAGGATCCTCATTAGCTAGCTGGGTTACAGCAGCACAGAGAAACCTTGATTGCCAGGACTAGCACCTAACATCAGCAGCCCTCACAGAAGCTGGTTGCTTGAATTTTCTTATCCCCAGCGCATGGGGAGGGGCCCCTGGTCCACATCTATGCGGCCAGGAGTCTAGCTCTCCATCAGCTGTGGTCACTGGGGAATGACCCCGTGGATGGGGTCACTCCCTGCCACCATAAATAAATGAATACATCTTGTAAAAATGCCATTCCTGATGGAAATACTGAGAATAACTTGGTCACATGCTCATTCACTCATTTTTAAAAAGTATTTATTTAGGCCAGCACCGCGGCTCACTAGGCTAATCCTCTGCCTGTGGCGCCAGCACCCCGGGTTCTAGTCCCGGTTGGGGCGGCGGATTCTGTCCCAATTGCTCCTCTTCCAGTCCAGCTCTCTGCTGTGGCCCGGGAGTGCAGTGGAGGATGGCCCAAGTCCTTGGGCCCTACACCCGCATGGGAGACTAGGAGGAAGCACCTGGCTCCTGGCTTCAAATCAGCGCGGTGCACTGGCCGCAGCAGTCATTTAGGGGGTGAACCAACGGAAGGAAGACCTTTCTCTCTGTCTCTCTCTCTCACTAACTCTGGCTGTCTAAAAAAAAAGTATTTATTTATTTGAAAGGCAGAGTTATGGGGGAGGTGGAGAGACAGAGAGAGAGAAAGACATCTTCCATCAGCTGGTTCATGCCCCCAAATGGCCATACCAGCCAGGACTGGGCTGATCCAAAGCCAGGAGCCTGGAGCTTCTTCTGGTCTCCCATGTGGGTGCAGGGGCCCAATCACCTGCACCATCCTCTGCTGCTTTCCCAGGTGCATTAGCAGGGAGCTGGATGGGAAGTGGAGCAGCTGGGACTTGAACCAGCGCACATCTAGGACATGGGTGTCACAAGCAGCAGCTTAACCCTCTATGCCACGGCACTGGCCGCATTTCATTCATTTCTTAACAAACAGAAATATGCTGAACAGCAGCTGTAGGCCAGGTATGAGCAGGGTTCCAGGCTCCTGGTTTTGGCCTGGCCCAGCCCCAGCCTTTGTGGCTATTTAAGGAGTAAACCAGCAGATGGAAGATCTCTCTCTCTCTCTCTCTTTCTCTCTGTCCCTCTCACTTCTTTCTCTCTCTGTGTCACTCTGCCTTTCAAATAGAATAAATTAAAAAAAAATCAGTCTACCTTCTTGGTAGAAGCTGGGGGCGGGGCAGAGTGGTTCACTTTCCCCTGACAACTTCAGTGGACCCCCAGGTCCCTGAAGGCAGAGCCTTTTTCTTCGGAGGTGTTGCAACGAAGACCTCATAACTTTCGTAACAACCACAGGACACTGGATTCTTTGGGCGGGTTGACTGTCTCCTTCAGGATGGGGGCAGGATCACAGACCAGACCCCAGGTGCCTGCCTCCCTGGGGTGAGCAGGGCACAGCAAAGCCACCTGACCACACACCTCCTGCCCTGGCCGTCACCTTCTGCAGCGCCACTGTTGCAGTCCCTCTTGACACACTCACAGCACGACCTGTCCATCATTTAAAAATGGACAGAAGACAATGAAAAGAAAAAAGAAAACCATCAGAATGCCGCCTCCTGAGCCAAGGACCTGCATTTTTTTTCACATCATGTGTAATTTTACCTAGTTTCTGGTTTCCTTTTAAAGCTCTTTTGGCTCTTGAATCCCAGCAAATCCCACCTACACCAATTACTAACTCTGTGAATTTATAAAAATTTTGCTTTATTTGAAAGTCAGAGACACAGGGTCAGAGACAGACAGAGATCTTCCACCCACTGGTTTTATTCCCCAGATGCCTGCAGTGGGAGAGGAGCTGGAATTCAACCCAGGTAGATGCCTGCAGTGGGAGAGGAGCTGGAATTCAATCCAGGTTTCCCACGTGGGTAGCAAGGCCCTAACTACTTGAGCCATCACTGCTGCCTCCCAGGATTCCAAACCAGGCATCTGACATGGCCTGCAGTGCCCAGCTGGTACCTTAACTGTTGCACCAACCACGGGTCCCACTAGCTGAGTGACTTGAGGCAAGTGGGGACAGGGCTCTCTCTGCGCTGCAAAATGACAGCAGGAGTCATAGTTACCGTGAGAATTCATGGGTTCATACAAGTGCCTGGTGTGGAGTGAGCACCCCAGCAACGCTGGCTGTCAGGTAACAAGGAAGTGCAGGACATCCGGGCAGCGCAACCACAGGGGTGGCTGTTGCTTATGCCTGCCTGCAAACACTGCTCTGGCCCAGCTGTGCCCTGTGGGGCTGGGGCTCGGCTGTGCGCAAAGTGCAGATTGAGGAGCTAGAGGGCTGGGCCAGACTCCGGAGTCTCCGGGCAGCACGTGGAGGGTGCGACCCGAGGGAAGGGGAGCTGAGAGGAGGTGGGGGGCGTTAGAGCAAGTTCCCGGGGCCACCCAGCGTGGCTGTGTCTCCGATGACCAGCCGTCACTGTTCACACTTGGGGGGTTGAAGGAGAAGGGGATTCCAGGCACAGCCAGCGTGAGGCAGGGGACCATTCCCTGGCTTAGCGAGGCTGAGCCATCGAGGCCAAGGCCGTGGTGTGCAGTGCCAGAAGCAAAGAGGAGACTAAGCACCAGGACTTGGCCCACGGACGTGTTTGTGGTGGTAGGGGGAGTTCCCGGGACGTCAGGGCACCGCCCCGGGTGGGAGTGGGGGGAGCTGCTGCAGGTGTCACTTCGGGAGGGGTGTCGCCCTCCCCTGGGGCCGCTCGCTGCCACCCATGCCATCCCCCAAGACACAGGCCCCCTGGACTGGCCTTTTGTACAGGGTTGGAAATAAGAGAGATACATGCATAAATAATAACATTTTAAATGTCTGACCCAATCCCTGTCAACTTCATCTGTACAGTAGTCCCCCCCCCCACCCTTTATGGAAAGGTTCAGTCTCCCTTGGTCTACTGCAGTAAGCACCATACTATCAGGTATTTTCAGACAGAGAAGCCACAGTCACACAGCTTTAATTATGATATTTCATCATTGCTGTCCTATCTTATCATTAGTTGTTGTCAGTCTTCTACTGTGCCTAATTTATGTTTAACTTTATCATAGGTATGTGTATTCAGGACAAACACACCTATCTAGATAGACAGATGATAGGTAGATAGACAGATGATAGGAAGATAGATGATAGAGATAGATAGATAGATAGATATGATTGATAGAAAAATGATAAATGGATGGATAATGATTGATAGAAAGATGATAGGTGATAGATTGATAGAAATAGCTGATAGATTAACATGCTAGATATAGAGATACATGATAGAAAGATGGTAGGTGATAGATGATAGACATAAATAGATGATAGGTTGACAGATGATGGATGGATAGATAGGGATGGATTGATGATTGATAGATGATAGACAATTGATAGAGATGGATAAAGAGATGATAGATGATGGATGGATAGTTAGGGAAGGATAGAGATAGTTAAATAGGCGATAGATTGACAGATGATAGATAGATAGGAATAGAGAGATACTGTTATGGTTTCGGGCACCAGCTGCAAGTCTTAGAGTACACCCCTCATAGATGAGGGAGGACCAACTGTTTATGTGGGCCTAGCAGGCAGAGCCACCAGGGGCTCTCAGGAGTCGCCTCTGTCTCTCGGTAATGTCCCTCCATGTCTTGGTAATGTCCCTCCATGTCTCTGGCCCTCCATGTCTCTGTCCCCCATATGTGGAGGAGACACAGCCTTCCTGCGGTTGCTGGGTAATTCTGCTTGCCTTTGTCCACAGGGTGCAGAGAGCAGTCATCTGGACCCGTGCTATTTCATTATTGCTGTCTGTTCTCAGAGTGTCTCCCAGGCTGGGGACACAAAGCTAGACAATAGAGATTTGCTGCTTAAATGCCTCAGGATGTGGCTAGGAGGAACAGAAGAAAACTAAACAGCATTCTAGTGTGTGGGGGGGGTGGGAGTGGGGGTTGGAGATGGGGAGGATAGGCAAAGCACAAACACAGAGAGAGAGATCTTCCATCTGCTGGTTCATTCCCCAAATGCCCACAGTAGCCAGGACTGGGCCAGGCAGAATCCAGGAGCCAGGAACTCCATCCTGATCTCCCACATGGACGGCAGGGATATAAGCACTTGGACCATCAGCTGCTGCCTCCCAAGATGTAGAGCAACCGGGACTTGAACCAGCACGCCAATATGGGATGCAGTGAGGAATGCACTGAGCTGAAATTCCAGTCCCAAGGAAGGCTTTGGTTCCACTCGGAAAGTCGGAGGATGAAAACACTCCGGGGAAGCAGAAGGCTCGGAAGAGAGATGCAGCAAGGTTGGAGAATGGTTGATAACAATTGAAACTGGTGATGAGCATGTGAGGAGAGTCATTATCCTAGCCTAATTGCTTGTCTGGGAATGGTATGGGGGGGCAGAGGAAAGAGAAGGAAAGCCACATACATATGCATAAATTCTTGTTGGACTTTTTTGTTAAGGCTCATTTATTTGAAAGGTGGTGTTACAGAAGGGGGAGACAGAGCTGAGAGAGAGAAGTCTTCCACCTGCTGCCTAACTCCCCAAATGGCTGCAGTGGTCAAGGCTGAGCCAATCCGAAGCCAGGAGCCAGGAGCTTCTTCAGGATCTCCCACGTGGGTGCAGGGCCCCAAGCACTTGGGCCATCTTCTGCTGCTTCCCAAGTGCATGAGCAGAGAGCTGGATCAGAAGTGGAGCAGCCAGAACTTGAACCGGCACCCATATGGGATGCCAGTGCTGCAGGCGATGGCTTAATCCACTGCACCACAGCACCAGCCCTATTTGGACATGTTTTGATGTTGTTAGTTGGGTGATCTTGTGCGTGTAGGGAAAGAGATGGAGGGAGACCGTGATAATGAATTACAAATGGTATTGAAGGGTAACAGAAAGCAAAGGAAAAAATCACAGTGAGCAGGTGAGGGGCCGGGGTAGACACCAGTTAGGGCGTTGAGGCCCCCAGGAGCAGGAGCGAGAGAAACTGCTAGAAAAGCTCTTCTTTCGGCACATATTTGCCAAGTGCCCCTGTGTTGTCTAGCTCCAGGCCCTGGGGATCGTGCTGGAGGCAAACAGGTGGGTCTATGCCTGTGCAGCAGCTGCTTGCTGCTTCTGTCCAGGAAGCTGTGGTGGGACCAGGGAGTTAGGGATGAGGGGCTGTGTGCCAGCCACCAAGGCCATTGGGCCTCCATGGAGGATTTGAGCTCTTCCTCCCCTTCCTTTTTAGGAAGGGTCTTTACTGAAAGCCCACCCACTCAACCTGGCTTCAGAGGATTGGCTGACCCTCTGAGAGGTCTGCTCCACGGCCTGGCATGACCACGGGTGACACCACAGGTACATGATTGGAGAAGGATGAGTCGGCACTCCGGGGGGACTGGAGTTAAGTCACAGCCTCAGACTTCCTGGGGGGAACATGACACCCAGGCCAGGAAGCTGCTGCAGGAAGTTTCCTGGACGCTTGCACGCTGCACCCCAGCCCCCTTCTGCTGCATCCACTAGGCCACTTGTTCCTCACAGGCGAGCGCTGAAGAGACATTCTGCTCTCCAGCAGAATGGTGCACTCCTATATTTAGCTGCATTGTGTAATCGAGTGACCATAATACTCTGTACTCACAATATACCTTAGATCAGAGGAACACGATGCGCTCTGTAAGCATCCCCGGCACAACCCCCTTGGGGAGGAAGGAGTGTGCCAAGCCTGATGATCCCAGGCTCACAGCAAGAGAGAGACAGAGGCCAGGGAGGGGAGGTGTTGCCAAGGTGCCCTAATGACTCAGGGACTGGAATGAAACCACCTGCCTCTTCCTGCACCTGCAGAGGCCCGGCTCCCCTGAGTCAGCCCGCCCTCCCCCCTTCCCTGGCACAGACATTCCTTTGCTCACGCAGGCATCCCTGGCTCTAGACATGCTTGCTGCTTGGTTTTAAAGCCCATTCACGCCTCAGGATCGAAGCAGAAATACTGTCTGTGCTGGGGCCAGCATTTACACCCCTGGGGTACCTCAATGCTCCGGAGAGATGTTTCTACCCAAAGCCACACCTTTGGTTGAAAGGAGCAGCGAAGCTGGAACCCAGGAGGAAGTGCTGTGGAAAGTTGTGTTAAGGCGTCAGTCCAGGTTCCGTCTCTCTCATGACCCTGAGTAACCAACCAGATGCTCCACTTCACAGAAGTGGCTGGACAAGGCAGTCCTGGGGGGAGAGAGGCAGGCTCTTGGGTAGGAATCCTCAGGGCTGCTCTGAGCACGAGCAGGACCTCTCTTCTTAGAAAGAGCAAGCCACACCATAGGTTAGAAGCTCAAAATCCAGTGCTTTCTGGCCGTTCTGTCATCACTGGTCATCACCACTTCCATAGAAGACAGTGTGCAATGGATGAGCAGAGCTGTCACTCCTTGGCAAAGGTAGAGTGGCAGGAAGTCAGCCGACCAGGGTGGGCTTTGAGTACGCGGTGTTTCATCTGGGGGTAGGGTGGCGCCATGGTGAGAGACACAGACTTTCTGTTCCCCAAGCCCCAGTATAGATGCACCCCCACTTAACAACCATCCGACTTAACAGTGTTTTGATTTTACGATCATACAAACATACTCGTACAGCCATTGTATTTCACTGCCAATGTGGTATTCAATAAACTACTTCAACTGTTCTACTCTTTATTATGAAATAAACCATAGGCTAATGCAAGTGTTCTGGGAACATTTACATAGGCTAGACCAAGCCAGGATGCCCAGGAGGTTAGGCAATATTAAGTGCATTTGTGACTTACAATGTTTTCAATTTACGATGATTTTCTCAGGAGATAATCCCATGGTAACTTGGGGAGCATCTGTGTATCCCCCACATCACACCTGACATTGCTTCATGGAGAGATGGGGTCCATAGCCCCTCTGCTCAAACCTTGACCAACATTTACAGCTTCCTTTCCCACTGAAACATGGCGGAAGTGGTAGAGCATGAGTTTCAAGACCAGGTTGTACAAGAGAGTGCTGCTTGCCTCTTGGTGTCTTGGATTACTCCCTCCGGGAGAAGCCAACCTCCAAGCCCTATACCCAGGAGCCTTGTGGAGAAACCCATGGGAGAAGAACTGAGATTTGCAGCCTTCGGCTGGGCGCAGCTCCCCAGCAACAGGGCTGGCCCAACTCCAGAGCACACTGTCCAGCCCTGTCTCGTCTTCAGCTAACTGCAGCCGCACTCAATGTAGGGCTGCCTGGGAGACCGCTGAGTGAGAACTGCTGGGCCCATCTTTGCTGCATTTCTCAGCCACAGAGGCAGGAATGAGGACTACTTTTTGAGCCACTAGGTTTTGGGTAGTTTGGAAAGACTGAACAGAACCCTAGAAAACTCTGTGAGAGGTGTGTGTGGAAGAATCCATCAGGCCACCGTGTACAAGAGGGAATGAAAGTGGAACAAGGTTAGAGCAGGTCGGCAAATTACAGAAACTGTCCATAAAGGCGGTAATGATGCAGTCGTTCCGCGGTATCCATAGGGATTTGGTTCCTGTATTCTCCGCAGAGACCAGGGTCCTCGGATGCTCCAGGCCCTTCAGCAGAGTGACACATTATTTGCCTATAACCTATGGACATCTTCCGCAGACTTTAATTCTTCCCTAGATTACTTATACTACCTAGTGCAATGTGAGTGCTAGGCAAATCGTGGTTATCCTGCATTTTTTAGGGACTAATGACAAGGGGTACAAAAGCCTATATATTTTTAGAATTTTTACAGTCTTCAAAATATTATTTTTGACCCACAGCTGGTTGAATTCATACATGTGAAGGCTGTGGAGAAGGAAGTCCTGCTCAGAAGCCCCAGAGGTGGAGTGCCTGCTAAGCAGCAAAGGTTAACTCTGCCACAAGCCAAGACATGGGGAGGGAGGATGCAGGCAAGAGAGAGCCACTGTGCAGAGCAGAGGTGGGGGCCGGCGTGGTGGTGCAGTGGGTTTATCAAAGCGCTGGCTCATGTCCCAGCTTCACTTCTGATCCAACTCCCTGGATGGCCTGGGCGAAGCCGCACAAGATGGCCCAAGTGCTTGAGACCCTGTTACCCAGGTGAGACCTGGATGAAGCTTCAGGCTCCTGGCTTCACCCTGGCCCTATCCCTGGCCATTGTGGCCATTTGGAGAGTGCAGATGAAAGATTCCCCCCGCCACACACACACCTGTCTCTGTAACTCTGACTGTCAAATAAATAAATAAAATTAATAAAATAAATAAAAATTTATGAATATATATAACTATATAAAATTTATTTATTTATTATTTATTTATGGATGTGGGGCAGGTGTTGTGGCCCAGTGGGTTAAACCTCTGCTTGGAACGCCTGTATTCCATATCAGACAACTGGTTTGAGTCCTGGCTACTCCATGCTTCCTATATAGCTCCCTGCTAATGCACCAGGGAAAGCAATGGATACTGGCCCAAGTACTGGGGTCCCTGGCTCTCATATGCAAGACTTAGATGGAGTTTTCCAGTTCCTGGCTTTGGATCGGCCCAGCTCTGGCCATTGCAGCCATTTGGGCCGTGAACCAGAGGATGGAAGACCTCTCTCTCTCTCTCCCTATTTCAAATAAATAAAAATCAAATAAATAATAATTTTTTAAATATTTTATTTATTTATTTGAAAGGCAGAGTTACAGAGAGGCAGAGGCAGAGAAAGAGAGAGAGGTCTTCCATCCTCTGGTTCACTGCTCAAATGGCTGCAATGGCTGGAGCTGGGCCGATCCGAAGCCAGAAGCCAGGAGCTTCTTCTGGGTCTCCCCAACGGGTGCAGGGGTCCAAGCACTTGAGCCACCCTCCACTGCTTTCCCAGGCCATAACAGAGAGCTGGATTGGAAGAGGAGCAGCCAGGACTGAAACCAGCACCCACAGGGGATACCAGCACTGCAGACGGACACCTGACCGACTATGTGACAACACAGGCCCCATAAATAACCATTAAAAAAAAAAACCCCAAACAAACAAAATACCAAAAGGTTGTGCTGAGACACAGCCATTCAAGGGGAAAATCAAAAGATGATCCAGGGACCGGTGCTGTGGCATAGCAGGTTTAGCCACCGCCTGGGACACACGCACCCCATATCGGCGCAGGTTCGAGTCCCAGCTGCTCCACTTCTGATCCAGCTCTCTGTTAATGGCCTGGGAAAGCAATGGAAGATGGCCCAAGTCCTTGGGCCCCTGCTCCTGGCTCCTGGCTTTAATCTGGCCTAGTCCTGGCCTTTGCAGCCATCTGGGGAGTGAACCAACAGATGGAAGATCTCTCCCAACCCTCTCTTCTCTCTGTTTCAGAGGAATAAATAAATCTTAAAAAAAAAAATGGCCCTGCAAGAGCCCATGGCAGCCGAGTTGAGCAGGCAATGGCCTGCCCCGCTGGGTTCCCTCATGGGCTCTCCCTGTTCCCCTCGTCCTCACTCCTCCCTCCCGGGACTGGCTGGCTCTCCCTAATGCCGCCGTAGTAGCCACCTGCTTTGGCTCCAGCTCTGCTTTCCAGGGAAGCCGGCCTGAGTTAAGCGAGGTGACGGCAGGTGTCACCTGCCTCCAGACTCCCACCTTCTCCCACCCCAGTGCCTGGAGACGGGCTGGGCCTGAGAGCATGTGGCTTAGGACTGTGTAAGGAACCATGGCAGACCCGAAATCAAGCTTGTGGTGGTTTCAGATGAAGCCTGCTTGGTCTGATGCTTTCCAGGCTCGCTATCCCAGACAAAATCAGCCTTCCATGTCTCACAGGGTTTCTGGTCATTTCAGGTTTTACGAATGAATAGCTGGGAGCATTTAAAATAGCCATTTCCAATCAGCATTTTTAAGAAGATAATTCATTCGCAGAACTCCCTTTCCTGAGGCTGAACTGAATTGATAGAGCTATCAGGCTAAAATGCAGACAGTTTTCCCAGGAATTTGGTTCCAATTTCCCTGCTGCAGCCCCGCCCCCATGCATTTTGCTCGTGCTTGTGGGGCCCTGTGTGGTGTCCCCAGCTTCTGTTACAGCAACGCTCAGCTCCTCTCCTCGTGCGCTGGTTCCCAGCAACAGCTCCAGCTCACAAAAAGAGGCGACACTCCATTTCTTGAAAGAGAAGGGTTCATACAAAATTTAGAAATATTAGGCACTGATTCTTTCTCTACATTCTCATTCATCAACCTACTTAGGGTTTCAAAGCACTCGGGAGACGTCTGGATGAAAGAAAATGAGTTTAATAACCAAATGCTGTCATGTAACAGACACTCTTCTCAATGAGATCATTTATTTCTGAAAGAGTAGCCCAACTTAATGGGACTTGGTATAAATATCTGTAATCTCTCTGAGCCCCGCAGTGGAGACCCTACAGCTTGGAGCAGCCAAAGGGGGAGAGCAAACCCCATTCTGAGTGGGAAGTTCAAGATCCTGTTCGTGGTGACTGTTCCGTGGGTCCTACTCCATCACATGAGTGGTGGGCTGCTGTAACAACCCCTTCTCTCTTTTCTACAAGGACACCATGGTATCTTGCAAGAAGTTCACAGGATTTCGTGTTCTTTTTAGAATTGTTTTTGAGGGGTGAGTGTTTTGGTGTAATGTGTTGAGCTGTCACTTAAGATCAAGTCCTACTTCTGCTTCCTCTTCGGCTTCCTGCCAAAGTGCATGGGAGGCAGTGGTGATTGGCCATGTATTTTTCCTCTGCCAATCACATGGGAGACCTGGATGGAGTTCCTGGCTCCTGGGTTTGGCTTGGCCTTGCCCCTGTTATTGCTGGCATCTAGAGAGTGAATCAGAGGATGGAAGACTCTCTCTCTCTCTCTCTCTCTCTCTCTCTCTCATTCTCTGTCACTTTGCCTTTAAAATAAATTTTTTTTTAAAAAATCATAGTTTGGGCCTGCACTGTGGTGCAGTAGATTAAACCCCTAGCCTGCAGTGCCAGCATCCCATATGGGTGCAAGTTTGAGTCCCGGCTGCTCTACTTCTGATCCAGCTCTCTGCTAACAGCCTGGAAAAGCAGTGGAGGATGGCCCAAGTCCTAGGGCCCCTGCACCCGTGTAGGAGACCAGAAGAAGCTCCTGGCTCCTGGCTTTGGATCAGCCCAGCTCCAGCTGTTGTGGTCATTTGAGGAGTGAACCAGCGGATAGAAGACCTTTTTCTCTCTTTGGCTCTACCTCTCTCTGTAACTCTGTCTTTAAAACAAATAAAATAAATCTAAAAAAAAAAGAAGAAAGAAAAGAGAAAAATCACAGTTTAAAACAACCCTGAAGGCTTGTAAAATCTGGATTCTAGATCACAGAACTTTGTTGCTGTTAAGTACCATCATTCCCTGAATCTTTCATTACTTATGCAGCTCAAATTTTACAACAAAACTGAATGATTTTTCTCCCAAAATTTGTTTCCTTATGTCAAAATCATGCAATCCAATTTCCGTCTGTGTTTCTGTAGCTTGTGGATTAATTCTAGGTCATTCTATTTAAATTGGTCAATATGGCATTAATTTCACAAGCCACTTCCCCAAGCAAAGATCTCTTCGGCTACAATTTATTTTTTCAGTTAAACTGCACTGAAATCTAAGGAGCTATTGCCACCTTTGAAGCTGGCTTTCCCCTGACTTCATCCTTCTTGCAGATCTAAGGAATGCGGATTCCTCCTGAATTCCTCCTGCCATCCAAAGCTGTCCTCTATGATTACATATCATTTGAAGGAAGCAGTTACTGTAAGAAGCTGTGAGCGTGCCCTAAGTTAGGGCTTTTCCAAACATTCCCAGTATCAAGATGACTTTCAGGTTGGAGATTTCTGCCATCCGCCCGGTCAGACCCAGTCAGCCGTGGTGGGTGCCGAACGTGTGCTGTCAACAGAAGGTTGCATCACAGCTGCCGGCACAGGGCGTGCCGCATGGCTGGCATCAGGCTCATTTGAGGCCCTGAGTGTTGAGAAAGAGCCGGGTAGAGCAATGTCGTCAAGGTCAATAGGTGAAATTCTGCTCCACTTCTGAAAGTTGTTATTAGGAGAGAAAAAAAATCTTTCCCTCCCCCCTCTTGCTTCTCCTTGCTGCTGTTTTCCTGAACTTGACAGTGTACTTGATCTTCACAATGCTCACCTTCCCAAGCCGTGCAACTCAGCCACATTTTCTGCTGAGCCAGCCAACAGGAACAGACACCAGGGGCTATGGCAACCACAGGCGTGTGTGTGTGTGTATGTGTGTGTATGTGTGTGTGTGTGTTGTGCTTGCTGTGTGTGTTTGTGTATAGTATGTGTGTATCTGTATGTGTGTGTATGTGGTGTGAGAGTATGTACGCGCTAGTGTGTGTGTTGTGTGTTTGTGTGTGTGGTGTGATAGTGTGTGAGCATCAGCATGTGAGTGTATGTGTTGTATGTTTATGTGACTGCATGTGTATTGTGTATGTGTGATGTGTGAGTGTGTGCTTTAGCATATGCGTGTATGTATTGTGTGTTTAGGTGATTGTGTGTGTTTGTGCATGAATGTGTGTGCATTAGCATGTGAGTATGTTCTTGATGTATCTATATGTGTTCATGTGTGTGTATATATGTTGCTTTCCCTCTGATCTCTTTCTCCAAAATCATTGGCCAGTGAAATCCACACTTCCTAAAACAGAGCCCACATCCCTGCCCCCATACAAGGAACTGAAGCCAAAAAAAAAAAAAAAAAAGGAAAGAAAGAAAAAGAACCAGCAAACAAACCCTCACACCAAGATGCCTGCCCTACCATCAGCGAGTTTGCAGGAAGGAAATAGGTCTGGGTTTTACCCTCTGCTCCCAGAGCCTGCTCCTGGGAGAATGAGGGAGGTGGACCTTTGCTAAGACCAGGCTGTGGACACCAGTGTGCAACTCATCTGCAGGAGTGTAGCTCGCCCTCATTAGGGGGTAAAATGCTTGCATAAGTCCAATTTACACCAGTGATTGGGGAGCCACGGAGAAGTGGCTCCTAATTAGCCGAGCGGGGTTTCCATTGCACAGAAAGCTCCGATAGAAGGGTTTTGGCTCTTCCTGCACTGGAAGCCAGAAGCCTGCGCTCGACCAGAAGGAGGAGGCACAGTTTGGTTGTTAGTCACCAAGAGAACCAAAGGAGGAGTTGCGAAACCGGGGCTTGGTCCCTGAGCCCTGGCTTCCTTGTCTGCCCAAGGAGGGTATTGGACTCGGGTTCTGGGTCTCCACCAGCTCGCTGTAAAATTCCTTGGTATTTGGTCAATATTAGGGAGTCCCTGCTGGAAAGCTGGGTTAACAGACAACTTGCAGGTCGGGTTCTGAGAAAGCCTCGTGGCCCTGGTAAGAAAGACAGGGAATCTAGAGAGGAGAGGGAGTAGTCTTCCTACTATGGTGGAATGGGCAGGGGGTTTTAGTCAAAGAAGAATAAACCATGGGCAAACTCCTAGTCACAGTTTATGTCTGGCTCCCGCATAATTCTCTTTTCCTATCAATCTTGGTAAAGGATTTAAAATCAGTGTCTTCTGGCTTTAGATGGATTTGCAGGTGCGGACACTGAAGTATTAGTTTCAGTGGTGGAGTGGGAGGCTTTTCTCTGACAGTGGGCACTGCAGGCATGAGCTGGGGGACTAGGGAAAGTGGCAGGTGCAACAGCAGCTTCCAGGGCACAGATCAGATCCTCTAACTTCCGGTGCTGGGGCTTTGTAAGCCAAAGAAACTCAGTCTTTTCTCTTTCTCGCTCTCCCTCCCCCTTTCCCCCCAACTTGTCCTTCAAGTACCACAGCCACACTCTCTAGGGCTTGTCCCCAGCACCGGCCCCCTGCTGCCACACCCAGACAGGAGGCGCCATCATAGAGGAGAGAGGACCAGGGAGCCCTGCTTGGCAGAGCACTGCCCTCCCTTGCCCAGAGTGCTCTGGTGACCCTGGAGGCGGCACGTGATTGAGCAGCTGTGGGCGCAAGCGCAAGCTGGCTCCCCGGCTCTGCTTGTTTGCATTCCAGTTGATGATGCAGCTGGCAAACGCTCTCCCACTGTCTCAGCTGCCTGCTGCGTGCATGCGTGTGTGGTGAGCAGCCTGTGGCTACGGGGGCCCATGTGCTCAGAAGGGAGGGCGTGAAGCTCACGGGAGCGTCAGCTGCCTCCCACCAGCTATTCCGTCTTCCCAGTGGCATCCAGGGTGTGGGGGAAGGTTGCCCTAATCCACCCCATGTGCTCCCAAATGGATTTCCTTCCCCTGTTGAGAGGAAGGGGCAGGAGAGACAGGAAAGACAGGGCATCACCAGGCATTGGACTTTTAAGCAGACAAAGCCTCTTGTAAAATAAGGATCAGAAAGTCTGAGTCCCTGTTGGGTAACCAGTCCAGACAGGTACACCCAGCTGGATAGGGCCAAGGTAAGCTCCCCAGCAGGGGGCTCTGGAGCATCCTGGTCTCCCAAAGACAGAAGGCATAAATAGGAGGGGCAGCTTCCAAGCCTGGAAGGAATCTAAACTGGCTGTGACTCAGGTGCTGTTGTTGTCAAAAGGTGTTGCTCAGAGGGGTGGCTAAGACAAGAGAACCTCCAATCACTCTGGGCACTCAGCTGACCACGTGGCCCCGTAATCATGTACTTAGTGAGACTGGTGCCGGTGCTGGGAGCCATTTCCTGATGCAAAGCAAATATTTGCATTGGACGAGCTGAGTAAAGCTGCAGAATGTTTGCTAGATTTTTCACATTTTCTCTGCTGCAACTAGGAGCCTTGCAGAGCCTCATTTGTGGCAATCAGCTAAGAACCTGTCTTCCGCAGGTGGTTTGCACTGAAAGCTAGTGACTTCATGCATTACGAATGTCCTCGCTGGCTGGCTCGTGCAGTCTCCACTTGCTCTTCTGTTTTGTTTGTGTATTTAGTGCCGAGGCATAATTTTCAAGTGTCCCCCAAATCGAAGGATTGGGGGACAGGAACCGTAGCCTTATGCAGCTCCATAGGTCATCCTGCTGCTGGCCTGTTGTTCTCTAGCTCAGGGATGGAAATCAACAAATGCAAGGCTGGTGGGAGGCACAGGAGCTGGTCCTATCTCTGTCACAGGTACAGGTGATCGGGTCACTTAACCTCTAAGCATTAATTTCCAGATCTGCAAAAATTACATCCAAAGTCCTGTCCAACAAAAATAGCTTGAATGCATCTGGAGTAGGTTCAGAACATTTGTGTATGGGAGACGGGAGTGGGGGTGGAACAGCTCCAAGTCTGATGTGAGGCTGAGTCCTCTTGGGAGTGGGTGTGCCATGTCCTCGACCTTAGCCAGAGTCCGTGGGTGAGCCAGTCCTCAGAGTCACCTTGACATTGCATGAGCCTTTCCTGTGAGTTTTCAGTCAGCTGGCCTGGTCTATTAGAAAAACCACCACCACCGGAGACCATCTTGAACTAGAAGAATCCAGAGGAACAAGGAAAGAGGGAGACTAAGGCAGCAGGGGACATCTGCTTCTTCCAGCAGTCATCATACCATGAGGACTTCCATTCTTGCAATGCCCACAGTTCTGAAACACATCCTGTCTCCCCGTCTCATTCCCTCCCCTGGGAGGTCACATTTCCCCCTACCTTTGGCCATTATCTGCCATGTCTCAAATTTAATCAGCCTTCCCCGCCGCCCCCACCCCCCCATCTTGGCAATAGAACCCCAGGGCTCAACTCACACTAAAGTTACACAATTCCCGCAGTTCAAAGAGAGGATTGAGTCAGCAGTCCAGGGGCTGATGAAGCATTCCCAGGTTGGCCGATTCTCCGGTCCTTACCTTGGCTCACTTCCCGTTGAAATTCAATGCCCAGTAAGAACTATGAGCTTTATACATATAACTTTGAACAAAAGTTTTTAAAAGGCTAGAGGGCAAGAAATGGGAATCGACATCTCTCTATCAGCAATTACTCTCTGCTTGTTATTCTAAGAGCCCAGTTGTCGGTGTGTCTACTGTCTGGCACAGGCAAGCAGACCGTCCCCCAGGGTGCCCTCTCCTTGCCCCTGCCCACTCATGGCCACTGGGATCAAGTAATGAGCTAGAGAAGAGAAACGGGGACTGGAGAGTTGGGGTGGGGGCGGGTTATGTATTCATCACCCCCCACTACTCACCTCTGCCTTGTGTTTTTATTACGTAGCATTGTGTGCAGTGAGTTATCCCAAACAAGCCCTTTACTGGGACAGAAATAAAAAGGAAACCCAAGAGGTATTAAAAATAGTCACCCACGGGAGCTGGGCGGGAACGGCCATGGGGGATTTAGAAACAAGGGGAAATGTTCACCTCTGGGCATTAACAGTGGGATGTCCTGGCGTTGGCGCCCTCCAAATTATAGTGCTTTGCTCTGGAAATGAAGGGCTGAAAGAGGCTGTGTGACAGAAATGGCAAATGGCAGTGGCACGCCAGGCTTCTCCAGCCCGGCTCTGCATGAGAGGCGCGTCGGGAACAGAGATGAGGCATGCCGGGGCCCCACCCACTGAGGGAGCATTTCTGGAGGGTGGGGCTCACACATCAGTATTTTGACAGATGATCTTGACACATGGGGAGGAGCTAAATACAAAGAAGGAAGCTGGGAGATGTCTCAGAAGCTGGAAGGAGATCATAAGAGGATTTAGTAAGTGAGAGGCTATTTATTTTATATTATTGTTACCAGTGGCAACTAACACTCATTATGTGTCAAACTGTACACTTGCATAAGTTCACTTAATTCTGATAACAATCCCTATGAAGAATACATGGCTGCTAGCCCCATGTTGTAAATAAGGGCATCGAAGTTTAGGTGCTTAGATTGCTTGCCCAAGGCCAACAAGTTGAGATCTAACAGGCAAAATAGCAGGGTTCAAAGTCCGTAGCGGGGTATGATTGCTGTCACAGAGCTGCAAAGGGCAAGGGACCCACCGGAGAGGGAGGATGCGGAAAGGTTTCATAGTAGAGTTAAACGTGGTCTCGGAGAAGGAGTTCTGGATCCTGAGAGGCAGTGATGGTCCAGGGCTTGCGGCAGGAGGAAGAGATCACAGGGAGAAGACTCAGTGTTCAGTAGTGAAAAAAAAAAATCAGCTGATAATTGGCAAATAACCCACTTGGTTTCACATTTTCGTAAAAATAAATAAATAAACAATCTAAGGCTAGGAAAGGGAGTTGTCCTAAATGGTGGGGGTTTAACTGGGGTGGAGGAAGCAGTAGGTCATATGTGAGCAGGTCGTGTTATGTCATGGTGTCTCAGGAGCTGCCATGCCAGCCTGCAAAGCTTTGGGAGATCCTCTAACATGGGCGTGAGCCAGGCTCAGACCCCTGGGCTCCCAGTGGATCCAAGAAGTAAGAAAGAAGCTGAAGACATCTGAAAAGATATTTAGCAAACAGCCTTAATGTTTGACCCTGCAGACATTGAGCTACCCAAAAGTACCTTCTGTCAGGAACCAGGTCCCCGGTTGAACAACCCTTTCTAGTTTGTTACCTATGGTCATTGTTGTAGTTTCATAATGTGAAAAGCAGTGTGCTCTTATCTTCTCCATTCAAAGGGTCTTACCAAAGTTCATGAAAATGCACCTGATGACAAAACTAGGCACAAATTTCAAAAAAAAAAAAATTTGCACCAAAATAACTCCTACTAACTGGTTAGCATGTATTTAATCTGAGCCCCTAAGAAGGATGAAACATCAGTTTGAAAAGAACCTTATCAGGGCCACAAGAAAGAATTCTGTTCGAAATGAAGCAGGAACACCACCAAATTTATGCTGATAATTAGGTGGAATAATGGTGAAATACTCGATGTTTTGCAAAATGTTTTGAAGACAAAGCCCCCCAAAGAAACCAACTGTTTGCAAATGGTGAGCTTGTTTGAAGAAAGACTGAGGGGGCTTGTGCTGTAGGTTAAGCCTCTGCCTGCAGTGCCAGCTTCCCACATTTGGATGCAGGTTCAATTCCTGGCTGCTCCAAAGCAGCAAACCATAGCTATCAGCTTCTGAGAGAAAAAAAATTAATCTAGTTTTAACCTAACTGTAAAGAACTGATGATTAGCAGTAAAAAAAAAAAATAAGTAACATCAAAGACATCTCAGTTGGTTCTGCTGACACAGTTCTAACTGCAAAATAAAACAGTATAACTACCTGCTTGATGGGTGCCAAAATTGTCATGTCCAGGTCAGTTGCAGAGAAGAGCAGAGCTTTCCATGGAAACTTTAAACAAGTGGGATTGAGATTCAGAAGCATTTCTTCCAAGACTTGTAACAGGAGATGGAATGAAGCTTTGCCAGTTGATCCCGAAGACAAAGCACAATCAAAGCAATGGCTACCGAGAGGTGGAAGTGGTCCAGTCAAAGCCAGAGCAGACCGGTCAAGAGTAAAGGCCATGGCAACAGTGTTCAGGATGCCCAAGGCATTTTACCTGTTGACTCTCAGCAGAGACAGAAGATAAATAATATCTTCTGATTATGAGAGTGCTTTCCAGAAGTCAGCCAAAACTTCAGTAGAAAGGTATCTGGGAAAGCTTTCCAAAAGAATCCTTCTCCACCATGCCAATGTCCCTGCTCATTTCTCTCATCAAGTAAAGGCAAATTGATGAGACTTTCAAAAGGAAATCAGTAGGCATCCACTCTCCAGTCTTTATTTGGTTTCTTCAGACTTATTAAAAAGAGCACCCATTTTTATCCAATTAATAACATTTAAAAAGACTTCATACATATGGTTAAATTCCCAGGACCTCCTGTTCTCTAGGGATGGATTGAATACTGATATCATTGCTTACAAAAGTGCTTTGAACTTGATAGAGCTCATGTTGAGAAATAAAGTTCATAATTTTATCCTTTAATTCCATCTTTCCATAAACTCTTTCTCTTATATTTTGGATTAGTTCTCATGTATTTATTTAGACATTGTACCTTTTTCTCAGTGTCTATGATAACACATGATATTTGATTTTCCCATGAAGAAAGAAGTGAGGAAAATGAGACTATAGAATATTAGGCTAGGCGTGACATCCTTATATTTTCATAAGGCAGAGTATTTTAAACTTTTTCTCAGAGAGCTACTATTGGGATTTGGGATTCTGGAGGTACAGCCAATGACAATCAACTAAAAGCATACATTTATTTGCAGTTCTGTGTTTTATCTTAATTTTCCATGTACGTTCTGTATTCCCATACTACATCCAACACTTCCTGTGTGCCAGGGTTTTCCTGTGGCTTTGGTGGTGACTTCTGGCTCACCACCTTGGATCTCCCTTTGATGAGACTTCGACCTGATGGTTTCTGCCTAGTACTGGATGATTGACTTGGCCATGAGTCACTTGAAAGACAGCTACAGGATATCCACTCCAGTGTGATCAAAGGAACAGCTTGGGTACTTATCTGTGCTCTTCTCTAAAACCACAGAGGTTAGCAGTTGACAGATGCTGACATATATGTCATAGTGACCACTTGGTTGGAAAATGCCTTTCAACTAAAGATTCCTTGAACAACGAGGTCCACACAGACAGACTGCTATTAAAGTCCAATCACCCTCTCCATGGATAGATACAGGTTTACAGCAGCAAACTATTGTTGATTGGTCGTTGGTGTGCACATTAGGCATCCTCTTTAGAGCTCCATCCTACACACAGTTGCACCTCTTGCTCCAAAGGCTTGTGATTCCCCAGAGAGGTTTTCGATTGCTTCTCTCCTTCCCAAGGCCCTGTATTCCTCCAAAGTCATCATTTTCTAACCTCTGACACACATTCTTTTCTGCTCAGCTCTTCTGATTTCCCCCTCCTAGGCCTTCCATCACTCCTTTACCTATATTCCATCTTGATGAAAGATCTGAGAGCCAGTCTTCCCTCCTCACCCGTCGCTTCTAAGTTTTCTCCAGAGTTGTTGCCTCTTGGATACAGTATTAATGTCAGAGTTCTTCTAAATCCCACTCTTTTTTTTCATGTAGACTGAATGAGGGCTTTCTGCTTACTCATTAATAGCAGTTGGCTTGCCTCCCAATGGCAAAACTGTGTTAGCTGGGGGCCTGCCCTTTCTTGGGAGAAGAATAAGGCTGCTCACCACCAGAGCCCCTTACCCAGGAGGGAGCCTCACCAGGTTCTTCCAGCTTCAGAATCTTCTAGACTCCTGCTCTTGTCCAAGCACATCTCTCTCAGTGACAAAATCCCAGGTTGGTAATCGGATAAGGTTCACTCTAAAGGTTTCAGTTGTTAGTTCATCCATTTCCATTTTTTTTCCTGGTTGAGCTAAGTTATAACAAATAAAATGTCTTGGTTGCTTATTAAATAGTTCTTGATTTAAACGTGCCCGTATCAGAGACCTGGAGCAAAACAAAACAAAACAAAACACCATGAACCAAGAAGAAAAAAAACTGTGTCAACTGCTCAGCTCTCATAGCCTACCATCCACTTCCTGTTTACTGCTTCAGACTGGATGAACCTGTATCTGCAACTGCCCTGGGACCCATCAGCATCACCCAAATCCCTGCCCGGTGACTATTTTGATCTGAAGAGGGAGAAAGAACTGCTCTTCTCAGCCCAGGACCATCACATGCTAAGATTGTGTCCTGCCCCAAGGCCTTGGGAAGTAACTGGAAGGAAAGCAGAAGGGAATGGAGACCTATATTGAAAATGCGCGTGCACACACACACACACACACACACACAGAATCTTTTACCACTGTGTAGTTTATAACAAAGGAAGCATCACCAGTGAGCACTGTCATCCCTTGAAACCTGCCTGAACATAAGCTGTCCTGAAAGGGACCCTTTCAGGTGGCTACTCTGGGGATCTGCTCCCTGAAGTCAGGGTTAGGTCTGGGGAAACAGTTGAGCAGAGGGTCTAGAAGCAGATGGAAAAACTCTGCCCCCAATGAGAGGGGCACAGGATACGGAGAGCAGGGGAGAAATAAACTCTCTGGGTCAGCTCCAGGGAGAGCTGCTTCCTAAAGCCCCAAATCTGGGATCTGGGGTGAGTGGAGCTCAACTGTGGGGTGAATGGAGCTCTGACCACGTACTCTGGTGAAGCCCTTTGGTACCTTGCAGGAGGGAGAGACGTCCTCCCAGGGGCAGGATCTGTCCCTGGCCTGAGACCATAAGGCCGTTGCCAGGAGGTTGCAGAGTGTCCTCGTGGGAAGCCTCACTGTGGAGAGAGCATCAACAGCTCAGATCCTGGACAGGGGGCTTTCTCTGCAGCCCATGCTCTCCAGCTCCTGGAGTTTCTGCTCGAGGCAGTTGACAATAATTCCCAAAGACGCACGTTGGAGGAAGCTGTGTTATTGACACTCCAATTGCCCACCATCAGTGCTTCTAGAAAGCTACTTCAATACTTTGTGCCCAATAATGAAACACGTACAATGCTCATTTCTTTGCAGAAATAGACTCAATTTCTTGAGGAGAACATCCGAGCCAACAAAGCTTTGTTTCTGGGTCCCAGGCCTTTGCTGGAGTGACCAGTTAAATGAATCACACGTGGAGAGTCATTTGGAAGAGGCCCAGTGGAAGAACGCTCTTCAGGAACAAGGGCCTGGAGTCACATCCCACAGATATTTCCTTGGGAGGCCAGGCATTCACTGATACTTGTCCGAGTGACTCACCATTCTCCACATGTGAATGGGAGCTCTGGTTGTCATGGTGACACTGAACTGATTCAGTTCAGCATAATGACATACATATACATCCGTGGTGATGTCAGATTGACCTCTTCATGTCTTAAAAGAAGCCTCTCTTTGTAGATTCTATGAGGTCATTCTGAAGCCCTTCGCAGCTCTGGGTCCCCATAGATAGGTTTCATTCATGGTTCTTGAAATCTTCTATGTGGCAGGCACTATGCCAAACCTAGAGATTCTTTTCTTTTTTTAAAAAGCTTTTATTTAATAAATATAAATTTTATAGGTACAGCTTTTGAAATATAGTGGTTCTTCCCCTCATACCCGTCCTCCCAACCCTCCACTCCTGTCCCACTTCCTACTCCCTCTTCCATCCCATTTTTCATTAAGATTCATTTATAATTATCTTTATATACAGAAGATCAACTGTATACTAAGTAAGGATTTCAACAGATTGCACTCACACAGACACACAGAGTATAAAGTACTGTTTGAAGACTAGTTTTACCGTTAATTCTCATAGTACAACACATTAAGGACAGAGGTCCTACATGGGGAGCAAGTGCATAGTGACTCCTGTTGTTGATTTAACAACTGACACTCTTATTTATGACGTCAGTGATCACCCGAGGTTCTTGTCATGAACTGCCAAGGCTATGGAAGCCTCTTGAGTCCACAAACTCCATCAGTATCTAGACAGGGCCATATGCAAAGTGGAAGTTCTCTCCTCCCTTCAGAGAAAGGTACCTCCTTCTTCGATGGCCCCTTCTTTCCATCGGGATCTCACTCACAGAGATCTTTCATGTAGGCCATTTTTTGCCACAGTGTCTTGTCTTTCC
The DNA here is from genome assembly GCF_051225735.1 of Oryctolagus cuniculus. Taxonomy (NCBI): domain Eukaryota; kingdom Metazoa; phylum Chordata; class Mammalia; order Lagomorpha; family Leporidae; genus Oryctolagus; species Oryctolagus cuniculus. The sequence continues at coordinate 84,565,646 of NC_142875.1, forward strand.
ATGCCTGAAATGCTCTCATGTGCTTTTTAGCCAGATCTGAATGCCTTAAGGGCTGATTCTGAGGCTGGAGTGCTATTTAGGGCATTTGTCATTCTATGAGTCTGCTGTGTGGCCTGCTTCCCATGTTGGATCATTCTGTCCTTTTTAATTCTATCTACTGTTATTAGCAGACACTTAGGACCTATAGATTCTATGATAAATAACGCCATCTTTAAGGAGTTTAGGAATTAGAAGGAAAAACAAGACCAATGAGCCCATCACACAGAATAACGGCGCTGTGAACAGGAAAGCAATGCCAGGCCCAATCCTAAAGGGTGCACAGGTCAGGTAAACAGGTCTGGTTTCTCTGAGTTACAGAAAACAGAGTGCATTTGTTTCCTACTGCTGCTATAATAAATTACCACATGAGTGACTTTAAAAACACATATTCATAGACTAGAAATTTTCAAAGGTCTCAGTGGTGCAAAATCAAGTTATGAAAGGACTGCCTTCTTCCTGTGGAGATGCCAGGGGAGAATCCATTCCCTTGCCCTTTACAACTTATAGAGGCTGCACACATACCTTGGCTCAGGGCCCCTTCCTCCATCTTCAGAGACAACCGTGTGGCATCTCTCTGACCCCTCCTTAATAATCACATTTCACTATGACTACAACTGGGAACCAATCCCTCTCTCTTTTCTAAGATTTATTTATTGAGGCCGGAGCTGTGGCATAGCAGGTAAAGCTGCCACCTGCAGTGCCAGCATCCCATATGGGTACTGGTTCGAGTCCTGGTTGCTCCACTTCCAAGCCAGCTCTCTTCTATGGCCTAGGAAAGCAGTGGAAGATGGCCCAAGTGCTTGGGCCCCTGCACCCACGTGGGAGACCTGAAAGAAGCTCCTGGCTCCTGGATTCAGATAAGTGCAGCTCCAGCTGTTATAACCAATTGGGAGTAAATCAGGAGATGAAAGACCTCTCTTTCTCTCTCTCTGCCTCTCTTACTCTCTCTGTATAACTCTGAATTTCAAATAAATAAATAAATATTTTAAAAGATTTATTTATTTATTTGAAAGCATTTGAGAAAGAGAGAGAGACCAAGCATTTGGCCTAGCAATTAAGCCACCAGTTGGAACACCCACACCTCAGATCAGAGTGCCTGAGTGTGAGTCTTAATTCTGCTTCCAGTTCTAGCTTCCTGCTGATATGTACCCTGGGAGGGAGTGGTGATGGCTCAAGTACTTGGGTCCTTGCCACCCACCTGGGAGACTTGGATTGAGTTCCTGGCTCCCAGCTTTGGCCCATCCTAGCCCAGGCTATTGCAAACATTTGGGGAGTGAAGCTGCAGATGGGAGCTCTCTCTATCTGTCTCTGGGTCTCTGCCTCTCAAATACACAAATAAATACTAGGGGAAAAAGAGTCCATGTGATTGTATTGAGCCCACTTGAATACTTGCATGATTCATGCTAATCTTACTGCTTCAGGGCCCTCAATTTAATCATATCTGCAGTGTAAAGGAAATGTATGCACAGATTCTAGGGATTAGGACATGGACAATTTTGGGGGCCATTATTCAGCCTTAACACACTGGGGAAATACTTGTCAACCATAGATATCCTACATATTTCTTTTTTGTTTTCATTTGATTGTCCTTTATTTTGAATTTTGCTTTTCCATCTTTTATTTTCCCATCATCAACCTTTGCAGATGGTATCTGATATCCAAAGAACAATTTCTGTGGTGGTAGGTGTAGGAATCCACTAGGTGGAATCATCATGCTCTCAAAATGCAAACCATGGAAGATGTCTTCGTTGTTTTTCTGTTGCTGGAACAAAATACCTAAGACTGGATAATTTGTAAAGAATGGGAGTTTACTGAGTTCATGGTCCAGAAGTCTGTGAAGTCCAGAGTGTGGCCCTGGCACTGGTGAGGGTCTTCCTACAGCATCATCGCGTGGCAAGACACAGATAGTGTGCTAGCCTAGGTACCTCTTCCCCTCCCTGTAAGGCCACTGATGCCCTCCTAGGTACACAGTGTTTGGAGGTGGGGCCTTTGGGGAATGATTAGGATGAGATGAGGCCACTACCCAAAGGCACCATCTCAAAACACTATGAATATAAGAATTTGGGGGTTAAGTTTCCAATACATGAACCTTCAGAGCACACACTCAAACACAGAAGATCAAGGTCGATCAAATGTTCTAGGTGAGGGGAGCTCAGCAGAGGAGCTGTGGTACCTCTTTGTTTTTTTAAAGATTCATTTATAAATTCAAAAGCAGAGTGACAGAGAGAGAGAGAGAGAGAAGCTTCCAGCCATTGGGCCAAGAGTGAGGAACTCCATTCTGGTCTCCCACGTGGGTGGCAGGGGCCAAAGTACTTGGGCCATCATCCACTGCTTTTCCCAGCACCTTAGCAGGGAGCTGGATCAGAAGTGGAGCAACAGGGACTCGAACAAGTGCTCCAATACAGGGTGTAGGGATGGCAAGCTGTGGTTTAACCTGCCACTCCGCAGTGGGTACTCTCCTATCTGTGACTGTGAGCAGGGCCAAGGAAGGCAAGGTGGGCACTGGGGACAGCACTTCCCACGGGTGGGGGTTATATCAACTTCTTTCAAAAGAAGATTGAAAAGCACTGAGTTGGGCCAGGATAAAAGGCTTTGAACTGCGCCCTGACTCCCCCCACCCCCACACAATCTAACCCATTCCCCTGTTCTCCCTCTGGGCCTGGGTGCCTTTGACGAGGCCGATGTTGAGCTGTCTCATTCACTGCTGCAGCTGCTGAGCTGGGCTTGGCAGTGCCTGGCATGGGTCAGATCCCCATCAACGTTTGCTGAATGAACCGAACAAATGCAACAACTGCTACTCTTATCAGCCCACTGACAGACCCGCCATGGCTCCCCAGTATCCACGGAATACAATTCAGAGTTTCCAAAAGTGCCCCATTCGCTTCCATCCACTTGTGTTTCCCCAAGGCTCTGCGTGTGGCAAGGCTGCTATCACAAAGGGTCAAGGGCCAGCTGGTGTAGACAACAGAGATGTGTTTTCTGGACGTTGGAGACCCAGGGGTCAAGAGGGGTGGTTTCTTCTGAGGCCTCTCCCTCTGGCTCATAAACTGCCATCTGCTCACTGCGTCTTCAGACCTCGCTCCTTCTGCTGGCACACGCAGAGCCTCCCCTTCTATGAGGAGGCACTCACAGTGACTAGGGCCCACTCGCCTGACCTCGCTTTATCTTAGTGACCTCTTCGAAGGCCCTATACTCAAATACAGCCACATTTGGAGGTACTGCAGGTTAGTATTTCAACATGCCAATTTGGGGAAAACACAATTCAACCCAGAGTAAGTTTATTTCACTACTTTTTAAAAAAGATTTTTATTTTTTGATTTGAGAGACAGAGTTACAGACAGAGAGAGGGAGAGAGACAGAGAGAGAGAGAGAGAGGTCTTCCATCCACTGGTTCACTTCCCAAATGGCTGCAACAGCTGGATGCAAAAGCCTATTCAAAGCCAGGAGCTTCTTCCAGGTCTCCCACGTGGGTACAGGGGCCCAAGTGCTTGGGCCATCTTCTGCTGCTTTCCCAGGCCACAGCAGAGAGCTGGAGGAGCCAGAACAGGAAACGGCATCTATATGGGATGCCAGCACCTCAGGCAGAGTCTTAGCCCACTACACTATAGCGCCAGCCCCTATTTCATTACTTTTCCATAACATCCCAGATTCCTCTTCTTTCCTCATCTCTTTCCTTCTTCCTTGCCATCTTCTCTCCACCAGCCTTTTCCCCACCTCACATAACACAGTGCAAGCACACACGTACACACACTCACACACAGCCTGGAAGTCATTTCCTTGGAATAACTTACAGCACTCAGTATTTTTCTTGTTGTTACCAATTTTTGCCTTGAGCATCACTAATTCAAAAATCTGAAATCTGAAATGCAATGTTTTGGGGGCACTGACACTCAAAAAGTTTCAGATTTTGCAAGATTTGGGGTTTTGAAGCATTTCAAATTTTAGACTTTTGGATGAGGGATGCTCAACTGGTAAAGTCAATGCCTGTTGAGGTGGATTCATTCTGAGAGGAGGAGCGTGGTGGAGGCTAGAGTCGTGGAGTCACCACACAGACCCCAGGAGCCGGGTGAAAGTGTTAGAGGCGAGCAGTCTGTAGACTCATTTATTTCAGTTGGTACAGCAGCTTATATAGCCAAAGCAGCTGATCTGGTCAAGGGGCAGTTTATGCCCTAACCAATCACAGCCTGTTGCCAGGCAGTTTTTGAAGCCATCCAATCACAGCCTGTTGCCAGGCAGGCTCCATTGTCATGTGGTTTCCGAAGCCATCCAATCACAGCCTGTTACCAGGCAGTTTCTGTTGTCAGCGGCCATGTTGGCACGGCCTTCTCATTCCACCACAAATGCCAATATTTCAGGATTTTAAAAAACTTTAAAGTCTGAAATACTTCTGGCCCCAGGCATTTTAGAATAAAGGGTTTCTGCCTGTATGAGTTTTGTATTAACTTTGCTTTGTATTATTCTACCTTGTCTTCTATTACTGTTGGATTGCATACAATATTTCCCCAGCCAGAATGTAAACTCTCTTGGGAAAACTCTAACTGTTCTCTGTCTCTCTTACAAGCTGAACTATGTTGTCTTGAATGCAGTCTATGCCAAATAAATATCTGAGGAAAGAATAAAGGTAGTGGAAGATAACTATGAAGTATTCCATTGAGTATGAAATGAGTGAAATATATGAGAGATATTTCATATTCATGCATAGTTTTGGGTTTTAAGATTTATTTATTTATTTGAAAGGCAGAGGTACACAGAGGCAGAGGCAGAGAGAGAGAGGTCTTCCATCTGCTGTTCACTCCCCAGATGGCCAAAACGAGAGCTGTACCAATCTAAATCCAGGAACCAGGAGTTTCTTCCAGGTCTCCCATATGGGTGCAGGGGCCCAAGGACTTGGGCCATCTTCTACTGCTTTCCCAGGCCATAGCAGAGAGCTGGATCAGAAGTGGAGCAGCCAGGACTCCATACGGGATGCTGGCACTGCAGGCAGCGGCCTTACCCACTACACCACAGTGCTGGCCCCTCATGCAGGTTTTTAACAATATGCAGCTTCCATGAGTTTTTTTGGAGACCTTGCATGCATGGATTTCAAAATTTTTTGCACCAAAATATATTTATTTTTTCATTCTAATTTCTACAAACTTTTTGAAGTACTTTTTTCTTGGTAGATACTTGTCTCTCTTGCCTGAAAAACTGTTCTTAGAGGTTGCAGTCAGAATCATACACAGGTCTGTGATTAATGAATGCTTTCTGGAGGCTGGCATTGTGACACAGTGGATTGGGCCACGTCTGTAAAGCCAGCATCCCCGATGGACCCAGGTTTGAATCCTGGCTGCTCTGCTTCCTAACCTGCACCCAGCTGGTGTGTCCTGGGGACAGGGGAATCAAGGAATCCCCCCAGGTGCTTGAGCCCCTGCCTTAAATGGGAGAGACTCGGATAGGGTTCTTTTTATTATTATTATTCATTTATTTGACATGTAGAGTTACAGACAGTGAGAGAGAGAGAGAGAGAGAGAGAGAGAGAGAAAGGTCTTCCTTCCATTGGTTCACTCCCCAAATGGCCGCAACGGCTGGAGCTACACCGATCCGAAGCCAGGAGCCAGGTGCCTCCCCCGGTCTCCCATGTGGGTGCAGGGGCCCAAGGACTTGGCCCATCCTCCACTGCTTTCCCAGGCCATAGCAGAGAGCTGGACTGGAAGAGGAGCAGCCGGGATCAGAACTGGTGCCCATATGGGATGCCGGCACTGCAGGCGGAGGATTAACCCAGTGTGCCATGGCACCGCGCCAGCCCCATCAGATAGGGTTCTAAGCTCCTGGCTTCAGCCTAGCCCAGCTGTGGCCGTTGCAGCCATTTGGGGAGTGAACCAGTGGATGGAGGACCTCTGTCTCTCCCTGTCTCTTTGTGACTTTGCCTTTCAAATAAATGAACTAATTTTAAAAAATAAATGCTTCCTAACAAGACTGATAATGCATACCAGAAAAGCTGACTGGACCCATGGTGGTATAAACCAGTGGCATGGCTGGGAGACAGGAGATGCAAATAGCATTGGAAAGAGCACCAGTTCTGGAGCTAGACCCTCCGGGTTTGATCTTGGATATGTGACTCTGAGTGACTTGCATAACCTCTCTGGGCCACACAGTCCTCATCCACAAGGATAATTCAAAATGTTCACGGAAAAAATGAAATCAAAAGGTAAGTCTGCTTCAGGAAAATTTGTTAAAAATCTATGCATAGTTTTTCTGAGAATATACATTTTCCATGGGCCTCTCGAATGTTCGAATGCATGTCCACCTCTTGGGCTCTTGTGGCACTTAGGATGGTGTCTGGGACACAATAAATGTTAGCTATTACTGTCACCAGTGATTTCAGATGTTTCTAAAGTGCCACCCCTTCTGCCACTCACTTCTGCTCCTTAAAAGGGTCATTATATTGCACTGCAAAAATAGGAAAGGTTCTTCAAAAATATGACACTTCCACCCAAGGACCTGCAATTAGCACTGGGCATAATTCTCCTTTCTGCATTTCCGGACATTGTGTGGGGAAAGCAGGTAGAAGTTGCTCACATAGTGTTGGGCCTTTGTGAAATGTGACAGCCAGGTCCCTAATTATTCCTAGAAATGTCAGAACTCACTGGACGCAATTGGGCTTGACAGTTCAAGGGCTAATTAATTCCAAACCCTGCTTCTTGAATTGCCTCATTTGCAATTCTTGGTCTCTTATTTTCTTAAGGCTTTTTAAAAATTCCTTTTGCAGTTTTGTGGAAGATAGGACTGCTAGGTGCAACCCATCAGCCTGGAGGGGGTACTCCTGCCCCACCTGGAGTCCTCTGGGGGTGCAGGTGAGAGGTAGGTGTTCAGGGTGTCCCTGTCCAGAGTATGGTCTTCCAAGGCAGAGGGGAGCATGCAGGGTGCCCAGAGAAAGTCTGCCCAGCCCCCTCTCCCCGTTCTGAGTCCTCAGTTCTTTGCTTCTCCCCCAGAAGGTCCCCAGCAAGAGCATTTCTTGAGGTCCACCTCTGTTATTCAAAGCCTCATTAAGATCAGAACAAAACCACATCCAGTGAAATAAGCCAGACCCAAAAGCACATATCGTGTGTGATTCCATGTATAGGAGATATCCAGAATCAGCAGATCCAGAGAGGTAACAGGTATATTAGAGGTTGCCCGGAGCTGGGGGGTGGGGGGGAGAATGGGGCGTGATTGCTTCATGGGTGCAGAGTTTCTGTTTGGAGTGATGTGATGAAAGGGTTTTAGAGATAGTGGCGATTGCAGCTCAACATCGTAAGTGCAATCAATACCACTGAACTGTACACTTAAAGCGACTCCAGTGGAAAAATGTGTGTTCCCTGCACCTTAGCAGCATTGCGAAAATGTTGAAAGGTGCCATGGGAGTCTCCAAACCCCAGCTGTGACTGACGGGAGGCTAGGAAGAGGTGGGGCCCTCATGGCGTGACCGGCTGCGCAGACTGCGTGCCCATGGATGGGATCAAGGTCCTCATGGAGCACGCTTCCCCAGCGCTTGCCCTTCCAGCCTTGGCCGAGGGAGGACCCGCTGCCTCCACGGCCAGAGGAGCCACCCCAAGATGGCATCTTGGTGGCAGAGAAGAGGCCCTGCCCAGATAACCAAACCTGCCCGCTCCTGGGTCCTGGATTCCCCAGCCTCCAGGACTGCCAGAAAATAGATGTCTATTCTTTAGAAATGACCCAGACTCAGGCAAGAGAAAAAGACGATCTGCTGTTATTGTCCACTCTGCTAAGTCGCAGCTACAACTGTCCCATGCTGACTGTCCTGCCAGTGTGCCAGTTGTAGCAGAGGGTGGGTAGGCCACAGGGCCGCTGGTGCTGGCTGCCTGGCCCCTGCCCTGTGCACAGCCCTCTGCATGGCGCGTCGCCTCCCTGCTGTCTCTTTGGCAAATTCAGAACCACAAGTTGCCTGTTCCCTGCTCGGTGACCCTACCCTTCTAGAATGTCACGTAAGTGAATCCCTGTGGGATGCATCCCAGTCCGTTGTGATTCATTGTCATCGATGTGACTGCCTCATGTTCTAGACTTGAGCTCCTAATATCAGGGACCATGTCTTCTTCAACTCCCCCAGTCCCAGGCCCATGGTGTCACTGTGTGCCTGTTGGTAAAGTGAATGAATGACAGTATGAGGTGGGGTGGACATTTGGTACAGCAGGAAAGATGCCACTTGGGATACCCGCATCCCATATCAGAGTGTCCGGGTTTGAGTTCCAGCTTCCTGCTTGGGCCCTGCCACCCACATGAGAGACCTGGACTGAGTTCCAGGTTCCTGGCTTTAGCCTGGCCCAGCTCTAGCTGTTGCAGGTATCCGGGGCAGTGAACCAATTGATGGGAATGCTCTCTTGTTCTCTTTCCCTATAAAATTTACTTTAATTTAAAAACCAACATGACTTTAGAAGCTATTTCTGATGCAAACAACCCCAGGATGGCGTGCTGGGCTCGGCAGGTTCCGGGTGGGAGTGGCAGCGGCTGGTAGCAAGGCAGTCCTGACTAGACTCGGCAGGGAGAGGTGCCATTCTCCTAGTCCTCCCTTGCAGGTGACTAACAGCAAGTGGAATGCAGTGAGGCATTTGGCACCTGGCTGCCTTGGCGCCAGAACCCTCTTTCCTGCCAGCAAGGGTCACCTTTGGGCCAGCCTCAGGAAGCCACACCTATGGGCAGTGCCTCTGGCCTGGGGAGCCCAGCCCCAGCCCAGGACACTTCCTGCTGCAGGCACCTCTCGGGCTCCAGGTCAGCCAGCCCCCGGGCAGCTAAGAGGCCCCAAAACCCACTCCCCTTGCTCACTTCCTGGTGAGGGCAGGAAGAACCAGGCTGTTGGGATGAATGGGGTTCTCAGAACCAGCCAAGACTGACCCTCTTATACACTCCCTGTATCTGTCCCCCATCACTCACACACACACAGTCGCACTCATTCAGGGATCCTCGGCTTTCTCTGCTATCATCACAGGCGTAAGTCATGGCATGTGGCCATCTGACTTGCTACCTTTGACTCTGACTGTCTGTTTTAGCCTTCCCAGGCCGCCCCACCCTAATTCCAGTCCCATAGCTGTGGTCTCAACAGGAGCAGAAGTCCTGCATTCTTATGATTTGTCTTTCCTTCTATTCCTTGTTAAGTCTTTTCTTAGCCCTTCCACGGGAGTTCCTGGAAAGTCAAGGGCACAACCAGACCCTCGGGTCTTTGTGTGAACCCCGTCTATTATTTCTTTTTGTTTATATTTATAGTATCTTATTTTATTTAAGATATCATCCAGCCTATTTCTTTCTTTATTCTGATTCTTTATTTTTTCATGTTACTGTAATAAGAATACAAAAAGAACAGACGTACTTGAGAGATACAATTCTAAGAATATAATGATTATTGTTTCTAGCTTCTTCTGTTATTAAAAGGAAATCATAACAGAGTAAGGGCCTCATGGTAAACACTAAGTAACTATCTCTTAAATAAACATATTTGATCATTCATGATCAACAAGTAAAGATTATGGAAGCTACCAGCATCTTTCTCGGCCCTCAGTGTGAATGACCACGGCCTCTGTTTCACATCCTGGGGCAGAGATGAGGAACCATTCAACCCTAAAGATACCAGTGGCTTTGGTGTAATCTTTACTGGGCAAATGGGTAGAAACAAACAGATCAAACATTTAGAGAATATGACATGTATACTAACTCTATGACTTATTATTCCAACAATTGAAAACTGTCTTTTAAAGTAACTTAATTAATCTGTTTTTCTATGGACATGCAAATTAAAAGACAGAAAATTCCTGTCATGGATCTGAAGACCACACATTCAGAGTGACAAATCTTTCTAAACTTATACACGTTTTGCATCATCAACCCAACAGGTGCATTTTTACTTTCTCTTTTAACTCTCAGCGCTGGTTAGTCTATAGAAATAAAGGAAGTGAATTGCCTCTGAAGCCCGCTGGGTGTTCCGGCTCTGCGGCTCGGAGCACGTGGTTACGTCAGCATCTTGGTGGCTGATAGAACCCAGTCCTCTTTGGGTGACAAGCCACTGACTCAGGTCCCCTCCTCGGAGCCACACCTCTGGTAGGTGCATTTCATAGCAATCCACTATACCCTTAATTTATTGATTCCACAAGCATGTGCCAGGTACCAGGAATATAAGTCTCACAGTTGTCACACTGAAGCTGTCACAGAGTGAGAAAAGGCACCTACGGCAGAACTGAGCCCAAGGAAACAGGTGGTAAGGTGCCGTCAGAGGCTCCCCCACTGGGAGCTCGCCCGTCTCGCCAGTGCCTCTGTCTTCTGGCAGGATCCTGCTGCCCTGGAGGAGGGTGCCAGGCTCCTCATCCTCCCGGGATGGGAGAAGCCAGCTGCTGGGTGCCGGGCAGGAGACCACCCTGTAGGGACGGCCTGGACCCTGAGGGACAGGCTGGAGGGGAACGACTGAGTTCCCAGTCTCTGCAGCCCCGCTCTGCTCCTGAGAGCTCATTTTCTCAATGCTGGCCCAAGTGAGCATGTTCACTCTGCTCCTGCTACTTCTTTGCTTTGTTCTTTTGGCTGCTTCACTTCTGAATGCCAGGCCAACTGTTGAAAATGTATGCGTATTCCCAGCCCTGCTCTGTGGGAGCATTTGTTACGCTTGATGGAAAACAGGAGACCCTGCCTCATGCTGGGACTCAGAAGACTCTGTGCCACCCTGGGTCTGGGGTGACTCCCTGAGCTCAGTGCAGGAGCCCTGGTGGGCACGATGTCACTGGTTACCCCAGACTCAAGAGAAAGGCCAGTGAGGATGCCACTGATGGTCTCCCTGCATGGTTCTGTCATCACAGTTCTGGTAGCAGCTTTTGGATCCGGTTGCCAGTTTTTTCTTATTTAACAGCTCTGACTGGCTCTGAGGTAGCCCCAGTAACATATTGATTTCCCTGGGGAAATGCCTTCTGATGGTGCAGATTGAGCTCCAAGCCTTTAGCATATGCAGATTCCAAGCATTTTTTTTATTGTTGTTACCCGAAGCCATATTTTTTTGGCTGTTTTACCCTGACAGTTCGCAGCATTGATTATATCAGCCTGAGGACGTCTCCCCTCCCCTCTCCCTTTACATTCTCATTCATTTGGAATAAGACAGGGTGACTTTCCAGCTGTCCTGACCATCCTCTGGAAGCAAGGGGTGCCAGGTCCCAAGGCGTGGTGTCCCTGCCCACAGCCCAGCCGGGAGGGTGGGAGAGGCTACCTTCAGCAGTCAGTATGAAACCCGCCGCTGCCCACTCTAAGGCCTTTCTTTCAGAAGCAGCATTTTTTTTTTTTTTTTTTTGAGAGAGACAGAGAGAAAGGTCTTCCTTTGCCGTTGGGTCACCCTCCAATGGCCGCCGCGGCCGGCGCACTATGGCCAGCGCACCACGCTGATCCAATGGCAGGAACCAGGTACTTATCCTGGTCTCCCATGGGGTGCAGGGCCCAAGCACTTGGGCCATCCTCCACTGCACTCCCTGGCCACAGCAGAGAGCTGGCCTGGAAGAGGGGCAACCAGGACAGAATCCGGCGCCCCGACCGGGACTAGAACCTGGTGTGCCGGCACCGCAAGGCAGAGGATCAGCCTAGTGAGCCGCGGCGCCGGCCAGAAGCAACATTTTTAAAGGGTGATACCTGTTCTCCTCCAGATGACACACACTCAGAAACTAATCACTAAACACCCTCCCCTCATCTTCAAGGCACTCTCATGGTAGGTAACATGTAGCTGGTTGGGAGAATGAGAGTCAGACAGGGTGGAGTCTTCATTCAATACGTGGAGTGGAAGCCAGGCAGGGGCAGGCATTTGGTCTAGTTGCTAAGATGCTGGTTAAGATCACTCCATCCCACATCTGGGTACCCGGGTTCAACAACCAGTTCTTGCTCAGGACTCCAACCTCCTGCCAATGCACACCTTGGGACACAGAGGTGGTGGTGCCAGTAGTTGAATCCTTGCTACCCACCTGGGGGACCTGGGTTGGGTCCATGGTCCCCAACTTCAGCCCCAGCATAGCCACAATTTAGCGGACATGTGGGGAATCAGCCAATGGGAGCTCTCTCTCTCTCTCTCTCTCTCTCTCAATTCTCCAATAAATTTAAAGAGAGAGAATAAAACATCTTTAAATATTAAAAAAAATTAAGAACTCCAGACAGGAAAGTAGACTAGGTCAAGCCTCCAGAGTCCTTGGCTGCTGGTCTGAGCAGAGTCAGCCGCAGCATTCATGCAAATCTACTTCACTTGAGCTGCCAGGGGGACTTTCCTCTCCTGTCTGTCACGTGGTTTGCTTTGGCTTGCGCCACTGCCCAGAGAAGCTGGAATATGTATGAAATCTGTTAGCGAGCAGGAACCAGTCCAGTGGGATATTGAGGACTAGGTTTAAGTGAGTTAATCAGTTCTACAAGGACAGATCCTAATGAGAATAATGGAGCAGACCCAATGCAGTGTGGTTTACCTACAGTTTCCAGTAGGAACGTCGTTGGGTTTCTTCTTCCTCCTCATGCGGCTGATAGCATTGCCTCATGGTCTTTGTACAGCAGGGACAGGCAGCAGGGAGCCACGGGGAAAGCTCTGGCCCAGGAGTTTGAGGACGATGCCTGTCCCAGTCTGCTGCCCTGAGATCTGTAAGCGTCTGTTGTTTTATGATTCAAACTGGGCACCACAAGTGTAAAACTCAGCTTGGCAGATGAGCCGTCTCCAACTATCTGTTGGACTTTGGTTGACTAATTGGTTGAATTGTATCCCCTTGAAAGATATGTTCATAGCCTTTCTCTGCAGATGTCATCGAGTTAACAGGCGGTTACGGTAGATTAGGGTCCACCCTAATGCAATGAATGCTGCCTTTATAAGAGGAGGAACATGTGGACACAGGCAGAGAATGTCATGTGACGCGGGGGACAGGGAAGGTAGAGACTGGAGTGGTGTGTCTGCACGTCAAGGAGCACCCAGATTGCCAGGCACCTGCCCGAGCGGAGAGAAACATGTGATGATCTTTACTCAGAGTGCGATCCAGCTGGCACCGCCAGTCTTGTTGAAGAGAATCCGATTGTCCCAGAAGGAACTGCACCTTGACCCTGGACTTCTGGCCTCCAGACTGCAGGATAATAAATCTCTGTGGTTTTAGGCCACCCAGTTTAAGATACTTTGTTACAACAGCCCAGGAATCTAACTCAGCAGACATTTTACGCACAGGCCAATAAAATGGGAATCAGATTTATTCGATTTCTTAAATATCAGAGAAACTTTTTGGCTTAATGATGGCAGCATTATTTTGATCGGACTATTGACCTTACATTCTTCGTCAGGAGTTCTTGGAATGCATGTTCATTTCACACTCTTAAAAAGATTAAGCATGCCAGTGTGTATGCACTTGCAGATTCATCCACCAAGTTGCATTTTATTTAAAAAAAAAAAAAGATGCCTGGGGATGGGTAGATATAGGGGGCAGTTAAGGCACCATGTGGGATGCCTACTTCCTATATCAGACTGCCTGGGTTCAAATCCTGGCTCTGGCTTTACTGCTGCTGTGCACCCTAGAAGGCAGCATGGGAAGCCTTAAATAGTTGGATTTCTGCCACCCAGATGGGAAGCCTGGATTGACTACTTGGTTCCCAGGCATTTGGGGAATCTCTCTCTCTCTCTCTCCCTTCCCCCACCCCTCCCTCCCTCTCAAATTAAAGTAAATACATTTTAAAATGTATGAAAAAGATATCTGAGGCTTCTAAGTATTAGGAAAAGAATTAAATACTTCTTACATTTTCTAAATAAAGGGAACCCACTCTTGCATTTTTAAAAAAAGATTTATTTTTTTATTTGAAAATCAAAGTTACACAGAGAGAGAAGGAGAGGCAGAGAGAGAGAGAGAAGGATCTTCCATCCACTGGTTCACTCCCCAATTGGCAGCAATGGCCAGAGCTGTGCTGATCTGAAGCCAGGAGCCAGGAGCTTCTTGCGGTCTCCCTTGTGGGTGCAGGGGCCCAAGGACTTGGGCCATCTTCCACTGCTTTCCCAGGCAAAGAGCTGGATCAGAAGTGGAGCAGCCAGGATCCAAACTGGTGCCCATTTGGGATGCTGACACTGCAGGCGGTGGCGCTACCTGCTATGCCACAGTGCCAGCCCCCACATTTGCATTTTTAACATCAATTTAACAGTGATGGTGCCATCTCCCAGCAAGTGCCATGTGCTATCAGAAATGTGTGCTTACCAGCTCTCCGTGGAGGAGTAAATTGCTCTCTGGCAGTGCGGAGGAGGCACTGCTCTATTGAAAGGCAATTTGAGGGGCCTGCATTGTGGCACAGCGGGTTAATGCCCAGGCCGAAGCACCAGCATTCCATAAGGGTGCCGGTTCTAGTCCCGGCTGCTCCTCTTCCGATCCAGCTCTCTGCTATGGCCTGGGAAAGCAGTGGAGGATGGGCCAAGTCCTTGGGCCCCTGCACCCACATGGGAGACCTGGAAGAAGCTCCTCTACCTCTCTCTGTAACTCTGTCTTTCAAATAAATAAAATAAATAAACCTTTTTAAAAAAGAAGGAAAGAAAAAAAGACAATTTGAGCAAGAGCGATTATCTCCTGTGTGGGAAAGGCCAAGTTGAAACATACTCAGATCCGCTGGAAACTGTGCATCTCTATACAACCTAGGGGACACGCCTCCTTGGGTTGTGTTGCTCAAAAAACACGCAGATATTTGACAACTATTTGGAACTGGTGTAAAGGAAGACTCACCAAACTTGGGCCTCAGAACTTATTTTAGTTTACGCTTGCTTAGTCACCTGACTTCAGATTTTTTTTAAAAATCGATGGATCTGGTTTCCACAGTCACGTTGTCCACTTTGCGTGGCTTCATTGGAACAGCCTCAGGGCTCTGTACAAAACATAATTCATGGCTGACCTGCCAAACTTCCTGTCCTGCCATCATTCTGGTTTTTTTTCTGTTTTCCAGCTTACAACTGATCCAAGCAAAAAGAGCCAGACGGAGCATTCCAAAACAGTTCTAAGAGTTCATGTTATCACCGTGAAACAGGGGTGGTCTTCTAAGTTCGAAACAGAATACAAAGGCAACTCTGTATTGTTAGTGGTCACATTCTTTTAAAACAGCTTTTCCAAATGGGATATTTTCAATTGTACTTTATAAATTCACTTTCCTGGGGCCGGCGCTGTGACATAGTGGGTAAAGCTGCCACCTGCAATGCCGGATCCCATCTGGCACTGGTTCGAGACCTGACTCCTGCACCTCTAATCTGGCTGTTTGCTAATGACCTGGAAAAGCAGTAGAAGATGGTCCAAGTACTTGGGCCCCTGACCCATGTGTGAGACCTGGAAGAAGCTCCTGGCTCCTGGATTCAGATTGGCCCAGCTCCAGCCATTGCAGCCATTTGGGAAGTGAACCAATGAATGGAAGACGTTTCTCTCTGTATCTGCCTCTCTGAAACTCTGCCTTTCAAATAAGTAAATAAATAATTTTTTTAAAAAATCACTTTCCTAACTATTAAAAGAAAATTTTTGGTACTGTTGAGAACTTTATATGCCCTAGAATTAACAAGAGGGACTTGCCATTCCGTTGGCTGGACTGATTGAAAAACACAGTTGTTAAGCTGAATAACAATTGCCCACCCTTTTCTGCAGAAAGTATGTTTTGCAGAAGATATAGAGGTATGCATTCATCATGCATCCCTCAGAAACAAATAATCTTGAGCATAAAATCTGAATCAAAAAGAAAGAGACAAAATGTAAGCGTCCGTGTCCCCAGGGGTTATTTTTCCAGTGGTAGGGAGAGGAATGATTTCTCCCTCTTTTCTACTCTTCTCATTGTGTGCAGCAATATGTGGTTCTGTTAGAATGGTGAAATATAATTAATTGTTAGACTGATTGAAGCGCAAACCCGATGCTATGAAACATGTCCACAGACAGCCGGGAAACAAGCACGGTTGACAGAACCTGCTGTTGCACTGTTATCAAGAATGAGGGGTGGCCCAATTTGGGTGAAAAATGCTCACACCAAAGCCAAGAGCCAGGCCAGGAGCAGCAGGCTCTCCAGGTGAAATCCCAGCTGGCCGGTGGACCAAGACCAGACTTCTCAAGGCTCAATGTCGTGGAGGCCAAGCTGGCACCGTTCTTGGAGCGTCAGGCTCGTTTTGTCTTTCATCTGAGCCCGCTTGGATGTATTCAGCTGAAACGCTGAGAATTTTTAGAGCAGAGAAAGCAATGAAGAGTCTGGCTCCCCAATCTGTCCATCTGGATGGATGCACTTTGAAACCAGAGAACTTCTGGCACCTTCACAGTTGAGAACTTCATGTGCCCTGGAATCAGCAAGAGAAGCTAAACTACTTTATCATGGGATAGTTGGCCTGGCGGATGAAAAAGATTGTCTTCAAATTAAAAAGACAAACAGGCCTCCTGTATGTTGCAGTATGTTCCGCAAAGGATACAAGTAGAAGACAAAAAGCATTCACCTTGAGGATACTACAGAGACGGCAAGGGTAGACTTCCATCCATTCATTCACTTACTCTCTTTTCACTGATTCATTTGTTCATTTATGCAACACATCATTAACCAGTGAGGTGCCAGTGCCTGCACCAGTCTTTAAAGCAGTGGTTCTCAAAGTGTTAGCCCTGCATAAGCCACAGAGGCATCATCTGAAACATTCTCAGAACTGCAGATTCTCAGATTCCACTAAGAATCACCGAACTGAAGTCTCCAGGGCTGTGAGCCCCCCAGTCTGTGTTTTAGGAAGCCTTCCCCATAATTCCCATGGCCCCTGAAGGTTGTGCACCACTGGTTCTTGTGCATTGAGGTGGGAAGGAATTACTGACAAGTATTTGGCTGAACAAAGACAGCGGTGTGTGTAAGGAGTTCATTGTTCCAGAGAAGCCGAGTGCCTGGCTATCCCTCCCACTAAGGACTGGGTTTCCGTAGTCTGTTTCTTTGCATCAAAGGTGCAGTTCTGTAGCAGCCATGATGTTTATTTCTCAGATACAGTAATATTACTTTCCTAGGAGGCCAGACAAAACTGCATTCTTCTGCATCCAATATCGCATGGATCTGAGGCATCCTTTTCCACCGGCTTCTAGCATGAAGAGACCCAAATTAAAAATGGCCTCTGCTCGTTCTTGCTCATGTTCTAGGATCAGAATGTCTCTGCACTCTTACGAAATGGCTCCAGGCCAGGCCTCAGGCCCCGTGTCGGCTTACCAAAACCCAAAATGGTTATCAGCGATGTCGGCGGATAGGGAGCTACAGCCACGTGGCCCACTTAGAACAAATGCCTTCCACTTACATTGGCAGCCATTTATTTTCTTTTTCCTCATGGCACCATCCTTAATTGAGAGCATAGTAATTCCACAAAGCAGCCCTCTGTCAATATAAGAGGCCAGGACCTAGCTGTTTGGGAAGCAAGGCCGCCTGCCGCGTGAGCCACCTCCAGGATCTCCTGGGTCACAGGACTAGCTCTGCAGTAGAGCCTGTTGTGTCTCCTGTGGCTCTCTGCTTCTCCAGGGAGGAATGCCCACAGAGGCATAGCTGGGGGCGGGGGTTAATCACAGCTACACAGACAGCAGCTGGCTGCTTACCTCATTGCCTCTTTTTTTTTTTGACAGGCAGAGTGGACAGTGAGAGAGAGAGAGACAGAGAGAAAGGTCTTCCTTTGCCGTTGGTTCACCCTCCAATGGCCGCCATGGCCGGCGCGCTGCGGCCGGCGCACTGGGCTGATCCGATGGCAGGAGCCAGGAGCCAGGTGCTTCTCCTGGTCTCCCATGCGGGTGCAGGGCCCAAAGACTTGGGCCATCCTCGACTGCACTCCCTGGCCACAGCAGAGAGCTGGCCTGGAAGAGGGGCAACCAGGACAGAATCCAGCGCCCTGACCGGGACTAGAACCCGGTGTGCCAGCACCGCAAGGCGGAGGATTAGCCTAGTGAGCCATGGCGCCCGCCACCTCATTGCCTCTTAAGGGCTTCCTTTGGGATCCTGACCGAGTAGTCTGTTTGGGATAGAAAGTGTGAAAACTGTCCAGTTTAGGTTGCTTTGCTTGCCTCTATGGTAGACACCCTGCTTTTAGGAACCACCTGGAGGACTGAAGTTACGTTTTCAATTACTTAACACACAACCTTCTTTAATTTCTGTCACAAAAGACCCTACATCCTGCAGATCATCAGAGCTGTGAAAGATAATCAACTGCTCCATGCACTGAGTGCTTGCAATGTCTCCAGCATTCTGCTAATATTTTTTGCTGGAACCTCATGGGCAATTCTCTGAACAATGTAGTACAGTAATTATCTACATAGCATGTACATTGTTTTGGGGCCAGCGCTATGGAATAGTGGGTAAAGCTTCCACCTGCAGTGCCGGCATCCCATATGGTTACCAGTTTGAGTCCTGGCTGCTCCACTCCTGATCCAGCTCTCTGCTATGGACTGGAAAAGCAGCGGAAGATGGCCCAAGTGCTTGAGCCTCTGTGCCCATATGGGAAACCCGGAAGAAGGCTCCTGGTTCCTGGTTCCTGGCTCCTGGCTCCTTGCTCCTGGCTCCTGGCGTTGTGGTCATTTGGGGAATGAACTAGTGGATGGAAGACCTCTCTCTCTCTTTCTCTACCTCTGCCTTTGCTTCTCTGTAACTCTGCCTTCCAAATAAAGAAAGAAATCTTAAGAAAAAAAGAATTGGGGGCTGGCACTGTGGTGCAGTGGATTAAAGCCCTGGCCTGAAGCGCCGGCATCCCATATGGGCTGGTTCTAGTCCCCGCTGCTCCTCTTCTGATCCAGCTCTCTGCTATGATCTGGGAAAGCAGTAGAAGATGGCCCAAGTGCTTGGGCCCCTGCACTTATGTGGGAGACTCGGAAGAAGCTCCTGGCTCTTGGCTTCAGATTGGCACAGCTCTGGCCATTGCAGCCATCTGGGGAGTGAACCAGTGGGTGGAAGACCTCTGTCTCTCTGTCTCTACCTCTCTCTGTAACTATGTCTTTCAAATAAATAAAATAAATCTTTAAAAAAAAAAAAGAAAATGTGGTTTATATACACCATAGAATACTATACGGCCCCCCCAAAAGAAAAGCCTACCATTTTCAACAAACTGGCAGACATTATGCTAAAGTGAAATAAAGTAGACACAGAAAGACAAATATCACATGATCTCGCTTATAAGTGCAATTTAAAAATGTTGAATTCAGACACAGAGAGGGAATGGTGGCCGGGGAGGTACCTGGGGATGGAAGCTATTGGTCAGAGGATACAGTGAGACAGGAGGCTTGCAAGGTTCAAAAGACCTATTGTACAAGCTGGAGACCAGTGTCAATAAGAACAGATTACATTCTTGAAAATCACTAACAGAGTAGATCATGAGTGTTCTCAAATCAAAAAATGGGAAATTTGTAGATCAACGAGTCTGATTTACCCATTCCATAATCTATATCTATGTCAAAACATCACGTTGTACACAATCAATGCACGTAATTTTTACTTGTTCATTAAAAAGGAATAAATAGAAAAAAGAAGCTAACCTATTGGGAAACATTGCTTATTGAAGAGCAGTCAGAAGCAAACATGTATAAAACTGATAGTAGAGTATTGGACAAGCAGAAATAGGATTTAATGTATCAGAAAACAACAGTTTTATCAAACAAAGGTTCAGCTGTTGATAGCTTTTTTTTTTCTTTGACAGAGAAACAGAGAGAGAAACACTGCTCCTATCTGCTGATTCATTTCCCATATGCCCACAATCAATGGCTGAGCCAGGCCAAAGCCAGGAGCCAGAAACTCAATCCAGGTCTCCCACATTTGTGGCCGCGTCCCGACCCTTTGAGCCACAGGGTACACATCAGCAGGAAGCTGGAACATGGAGCAGAGCTATAACTTGAACCCAGGTTCTCCCCAGTATGAGACATGGGCATCCTAACCAGCAGCTCAACTGCAAGACCAAACACCCACTTCTCCTGGTGGTATTCTTTTTTACTGCCCCTCCCCCTTTATTTAATGTTATTTGAAAGGCAGGGAGACACACAGAGAGTGAACTATCTTCACTGGTTAACACCCCCACCCCCATCCCCTTACTCCCCCATCCCCCACAAATGCCCACATCATCTAGGGCTAGGCCCAGCCAAAACCAAGAACCCAAAACTCCGTGTGGGTCTCCCACATGGGTGGCAGCCATTATCTATTGCTGCTAAGATGCACATCAGCGAAAAGCTAGATGCAAAGTGGGACTTGAACCAGGCCTCTGATATGTTATGCAGGTGTTCCTGTTGGTGACTTAAACACTGCACCAAACGCCCACCCGGCTATTGACATTCGTGAGAAGAAAATGTCAGTGGATGAGGAATGCTCTTTTCACCAAATCTCCAGTATACTACATGGAGCAGATTTTTCTAAGATGCCCCTGGACTGGGGTGATGCTAAATTCAGGGTAGTCTGACATCTTCAGCAAGATTCCGTCCACCTTGGAGCAAGTCTGCCTCTGGAATCAGGTCATTAACCCAGAGGCCTTCAGGCTACCGGTGACCCAGGGTGGAACAGCCTCCGCAGACCCCAGGGACCTCCCTGACCCTGATGGGGCCATGGCCTGAGGTCGGTTCTCAGACACAGACTGGAATGCGATGCTGTCCATACAAGTACGCTGAAGTTTATGAGAGCTTTGTGTAACTTTGCTCAGGATACTGAAAAAACTGCTCAATTTTCTATCTGTTGCTAGTCATTGAATATTTGCAACTGTTAAAACTATACAAGAATCAATGTTCACTGATTTAAACAATAAGTCCATATGGAGAGCATCTTATACATTTAAAATAATTTAGGGTACTGTTTATATTTAATGAGATTTCAAAGTGCATCTGCAATGTCTTTTACCACCAGAAGAACAGGAGAGCAAGCGGCTTACAGTCAGAGCTTTAAAGCAGGCAAAGGAATTGCACACTTCACTTACCGCTAATACTGACTTCACAGAGGCAGCTGGCTTTGGGGTAATTGTGCTTTGTTTTGTAGCATTGCGACTGTATCCAGTGGTCACTGAAGTTATCCTTTGTCCCAGCCCCATGCCAGTGAATTCTCACAGAGGGAGTACCTGCGATGGGCAGGGATGAAAAGTGGAGAACCAGGTTTATATTAGTGCCAGTCTCCCTTAATCTTTTGGAGGAAAGAACTCGCAGGAAGCCAGCCACACACACTTGTAGAAATTAAGTCATACCCTATACCATCTTGCACAGGACAGGAAGAAACATTAGGTGGACATCTGGTCCCCAAAAGTCCTTATTTACTCTCCTCCCTAACAGGTCCTTCTTTTGTTCCCTGCAGCTCGCTCTAGCCAAAGATAACAAGAGCCTCTTCCTCAACACGGATGGCTTTCCCACACATGGTGAGAAACGCGTTTCACATGAGAAGCAAGCCGGAAGTTCCCCTAACTCTGTCCTTTGGGGCCTTTATGAAGGCTTCCTTAAAGCAGACATGACTGAGTACATCCTTGGCACTGGTCATCAACTCAAACTTCAGGCTTCTCCCTTCCTGGAGGCTGGGGGTGAGGGAGAGGGACCGAGTTTCAACCCTCTAATCACAGGGCCTGCTCCCATGGCAACCAGTCCCCACCCTGAGGTCATCCAGGAGCCCCCCCAGCCACTGGTCATCTCACTAGCCAACAAAAAGATCCTATGACTTCAGAGGTTCCAAGGGTTTTAGGAGCTGGGTGCCAAGAAATGGGATGAAGATCGAACATATTTTTCTTGTTATAACTCACAGTTATACTTCAGTGAAAAAACGTATTTCGCCCTCTCCTCCTCCCGCTGCCAGGAAAAACCCACTTACCTACGACAACCCTCGGACTCAGGCGCAGATTGGCCTCGTGGCAGCGAGCGCCCATCTGTGTGGCCAGAAGGCCACAGTTTGCTGAGCTCACAGGATCTGCGCCTCCCTTGCCCACGAGCTGACATTCTGCCTGGCACCGCCCACTTGCTTCCTGAGAAGCCACAGGCCAGATATCCCAGCAGGACCAGCCTTTCCCTAAAGGAAACTGAAGCAGTCAGGCCAAAAGAAAAAAAAGTAGCTGCTCATGAAAATGCAGGGGCGGGAACGGCCAAAGAGGAGAAAAAACGACTGGTCGAGGCTCACTTCCAAGACCCGGGGGAAAAGAAGCGGGAGGAAGTGTCTAGACGGGAAAGGCATGGGCCCAAAGAACATGGAAGTGAGCGGCACTGGCGAGGGGTGTGGCCACATGCTGGTAATCTGAGACCCCCTGGTGAGAAGCAAGACTGAACGAATGTGCATTACGTGTACCTCTGACACCCCGGATCGCCTTTAATCCTCACAGGGCTGTCCCCGTTCTACCCACTTCACAGACGAGGAAGCTGAGGCCTATACCGTGCAGTGGACTGAACGTGTCCTTTCCAAAATTCCTGTTAAAATCCTAACCCCCGAGAGGATGGTGTTTGCAGGTGGAGCCTTTGGGAAGGGATTAGGTCACCAAGGTGGCATCCTTGTGAATAGCACAGATATCCTCACA
Source organism: Oryctolagus cuniculus (assembly GCF_051225735.1). Lineage (NCBI taxonomy): Eukaryota > Metazoa > Chordata > Mammalia > Lagomorpha > Leporidae > Oryctolagus > Oryctolagus cuniculus. The sequence goes on from NC_142875.1 coordinate 84,588,138, forward strand.
AGGACCCCCCAGAGAATGCTCGTTCCCCTTTTCCTCATGCCATGTGTGGACAGAGCACAGAGATGGTTGACAGGAAGACAGCCCATACCAGACACAGAATTTTCCCCAAGCCTCCATGTTGGACTTTGCAGGTTCCAGAACCGTGAGGAACAAAGTCCTGTTGTCTGTAAGCCACCCAGTCTGTGACCCAACGGCGCAAACTGACCGACCAAGACATTCATGGTGAAGACCTTGGCCACGTGTCACAGCGGATAAATGGCCTGTGCCTGTCTAACTGTAGTGCCATGCTGCTTCTACTCTGCTGTGTGAATGCCCCGCCCACATCTGCACACGGAACCCTGTGCTTCCAACCCTGCCTTTTCAGATCACCAGGGAGTCTTTGCACTTAGGAAGCAGTGACTTTCCCAAAGAGTAAGAAACACGTTCTCTGATGTTTGGAAAACAAGAGCTGAGTTTGCATGGTCCCAGATGATCAAAAGTATGCTACTTCAGCAATCTCATGCCAAAGAGGATTGCTTGGTTCCGGGGAGATTGCTCCAGGCCAGGACATCCCAAGGGATGATACGGAGATATGAGAGCCCTGTTCACTCTGGAAGACTCTCTGGAGGTGGTACCAGGAATTCCTGGTCCGCTCTGAGCAGCTTCCTCTTCCAAGATTTCTCTGAGATTTGCAAACCAAACCTTATCTCCCCAAAACTTGATGCTTCGTGGCTTTTCACTGGAATTTCCAAAGTAAATGAGGAATCAAGGGGATCCCTGCCCTTTCCGGGATTTCACAAGCACATTCCTTGGGTCTAACGTTGGCATCAGTAACAGTGGTGCCATGTTTGGTGATGCAGGGTCCAGATTCAGACTCAGCTAACACTTACTAAGACCACAGAGGGCAGCTCACATACTCATAGATAATCTCATTTCATACTTCTAATAAACCTGAAAAGAACATGTGATTACCTGTATTTTTGTAGATGACTAATGAGAAAAGTTAGATTTGCACATATATCAAAGTGCAGAGTTAGGAGTCAGGCCTTGGGCCTTTAGACATATTCCAAGCCCCCTCCATCATTTTGCTCAGCTTCACAAGGGCGGTGATCAGCAAAGGGACCTTTACTGGGTCCTAATGGTCTAAATCTTACCAGGCACAGAAAAGCGCGTGATTGCCTGACAGAGGGAAGACACAATGTGCTCTGCTCGTGGGTATCCAAGCACAAATACGGCTCATCATCGACACAAGAGTGTGATCCACGAGCACCGTTCAACAAAACTCTCATACAGTTCAGCTTCACGGGGATTCAGTGAGTAGACAAGGTGCACCCTGGGTTGGTCTTCAATCTCTGCTACTTAGCGATGCCTTTGAGATGAGCCCAACAGAATCTGTAATATTAGAAGGTTCTGTTTAGAATCACTTCATTCCTGCTCATTGTTGCACAGCTCCAAGAGACGGCACCTTGGGGTAGTAATCCAGTCCCTGAGTTGAAAGATGGTGCATTTTAATAAATGTCTGAACAAGGAGTTCCTATCGGAGACAGTGTTGTAAAATAATAAAACCTAAATTATTAAAGTATTAACTGAACTTCAGTGTTTTCATCTCAGTTTTCTCTGGAGCATCCAGCAATCCGATGACAAGATCTTCCAGTTTTATTCAGCTATGTGTGAGGTAGATTATTAACCAGTCAACAGATTCACTGTGCCCCAGCCCTGTTGGTTTTCCTGTTGTGTGGTCAAGCTTGACCACCCCTGAAACAGGTTGAAAAATGAGGGGCCCTCTCTTGTAAAATCTCATTGACTCCAACAGTCTCTAAGCTAACACGTCCAGCTCACTGGTGGTTATGAGTTAGAACATTCACTGAAGTTTAGAATGAATGCAGTCATTTCTTCCTCCTAACAGGTGATTGTTCCAGAAAGCTCAATGACAAACATTCCACTTAGGATACTGAAGGAGAAAGAAGACTTTAGTGGCTTTTCTATTTCTGTATATTTTCATATAGGTAATATATTTAATTTGTGACTAAATATATTAATTTATAAATCATATAAATATATAAATGATTTTATCATCTACATTTCATACATAAAATGTCAGCCCCTTAATGTACACAGTGGATTTTCATGGGAACTTCAAACAGGTCCATAAACACAAAATCAATGATCTGTATATCATAATGGTAATTATTCTGTGCAAAACAAAGAAAATTTTTGTATTTTCTCTTTAAAATTCAGTACATTAAAATTTATAGAAAGCATTGTCAGTAGATTTTCCTGGTGCTTGCCTCTTAGATAACAAGGCTGTTATGGTTAAAATCTTTTGAATTTTTTTTCTAAAAGCCGTTCCCTGATAGGGTAATAGTTCTCAGTTTTTATCACTGATGCACTTAGATTTTCAGTTCTGTTGTTGATGCAGCCAGTTCATAGCGATATTTATGGCATATATGGGAAGTGAGAATGAGAGGAAATGAAGGATAATGAGTTTAAGCAAACTTGGCATCAGTGATAACTATAGACTTTAGGAAAATATTTCCTTTGCCAAGAGAAGAAAAGCTATTAAACTGTGAACAGATCTCACATAGAGTGTTGAAAATCCACATGAAGTGGGGTGGTTCTGTGATAATCCTTTGGGAAACCACGGTAGTTGCTAAGACCTCCTGTTGCTACTAATGAGAACAGTATGGTTCGGAGTCAGTGTGAGCAATACGCCATCAGCAAATCCAAGGCCATGGTCACAGGCAGCAGCAGCAGGTCCTTTACGTAGGCAATTAGCAATGGTGCCTATGGAGGTCTTACATCAACCACAGTCAGCAGAGACTCAAGGATTGATTCTGAACAACTGCTTCCATACTCACAGTGCTTAGCAAAATTAGGAGCATTCTGTTCTGATCCAAGCTCCCATTTCTTCAGCTCAGAAGGGAATCCTTTTCCCCATGATTTCCAACATTATTAAAGTAACGCTGGGAAGAAGCAGGTTTGCAATTAGTAGTGCACCTTTCCCCATCGGTGTTCTCAAGGGTTCCATGAAGGCTTTGTCTTTCAAGAGTGGAAAAAAAGGGCTTCTCAGAGACAAAAGATTTTTCAAAATTCACATGAGGGTGAAGAGAGTTCTTATCACCTTAGAGAGAATGACACCAACCATACCTACACAAAGCCAACCATATGATGGAAAAGAAGAAATCAAGCCTTCCACATGTGTTATCTACATAACATGAAAAACTACTTTGCATGAATTGTTCACTTTCCATGTGCGTGTTTGATATTACAAAGTCACAGGGATGAGAATATGAGAAGAAAATGAAAGGAGTGCAGAAATACATAATAAAAAATGCTTTTTGATGATAAAAAAAGTTTCCCTTTAATATTTTAGAGTTTTCTCCCAAGAAAGATTTGGTAGATTGCATATTTACAGAGGACATATATTAGCATATTTTAGCCTTTCAAAGCTGCTGATCTCAATGTTTAAGAATCAAGAGCTGTCATTTTGGCATAGTGGGTAAAGCCATCTTCAGCAATGCCAGCATCTCATGTGGGCGTTGGTTTGAGTCCCAGCTGCTCCACTTCCAATCCAGCTCCCTGCTAATGGCCTGGGAAAAGAAGCAAAAGATAGCACAAGTGTTTGGGACCCTGTGCCCAACAAGGGAGACCCAGATGAAGCTGCAGGATACTGACTTCAGCTTGGCCCAGCTCTGGCTGTTGCAGCCACCTCGGAGTGAACTAGCAGATAGAAGACCCCTATCTCTCTCTCTCTCTCTCTCTCTCTCTAACTCTGACTTTCAAATCAATAAGTAAATCTTAAAAAAAAAAAAAAAAAAAAACTCAAAGAGGAGTAAGCCATAGATTGAATTTTGGAATGTCCTCATTCTAGAGAACCTGTTTTTGGTTGTTGTTTTAGTAAATAAATGGTAAGTAGAAGGCAATGCAGAAAAACTAAGATTAAAGGGGGAAAATAATTAAGTCAGAAGAAACGTACATACCATAGGCAGAAGTCAGAAATAGAAAAATACAAATATAAGTACGAGGGTACTTCAGAAAACCCTGTAGGAGGAAATGGAATTAAGAGATGAGTTTACTTTGGTGCAAGAAATTGTTTAAACCCATTCATAATTTTTTAAAAAATTTGTTTATTTGAATGGCAGAATAGCAGAGACTAAGAGGCAGAGAGAGATGGGGAGAGAGAGACATCTTCCGCCTGCTGGTTCACTCCCCCAGATGGCTGCAACAGACGGAGCTAGGCTGATCTGCAGCCAGGAGCCAGGAGCTTCTTCTGCGTCTCCCATGCAGGTGCAGGGGCCCCAGAACTCAGGCCATCTTCTACTGCTTTCCCAGGCCATAGCAGAGAGCTCGAGTGGAATTGAAACAGCTGGGACTTGAACCAGCACCCATTTGGGATGCTGGCACTGCAGGCGGCGGCTTTACCCACTATGCCACAGTGCCGGCCCCACATAAGTTTTTAATAACATGCATTTGTGTGGACTTTTTGAAGACCCTCTTCCATGGTAGCCATACAAGATCTGTTTGAGAACTTCTTGTGAAGAAATTTGGATGCCAGGTTAAGGGGCAAGTGTTTAGGCACTGAGAAGCTAGTCAATATTTTTTGATTTCTTGTCTATTAGTTTCCAGCAATGGAATCCACTCTGCCCAGTCTAAACTCAAAGGGAAGTTGTCAAGCAGTACTGGGCAGGAGAAGGACACAGCGAATCCCAGACATAAGAAACAAGAGCTGCTACAGTGAAAACCCCGACCGCCGGTTCTCCTGACCACCTAGAAACCCCCACACTGCGTTTGGCAGAAGGCAGCGTCCCTGTGTGCGACTACCTCCTCCAGGACTCCGTGTTGGTGCCACGTCTCTCGAAGGAAGCTGAGGCACCTGTGACTCACAGAACTGAAACCATATGCCTGCCCCTTAGCCACAAGGGAGTCTGGGAATAAGAAGCTTCCCCTGGAGGAAAGCATGATCCAAAGATGGCAGGTGTTCAATGATCTTGGGCAGCTCAGAGGACCAGCAACGCAGTACAAAGATGCTACAACTGTAGGTGTGCTTTAAGAGTAATTTGGCACAATTTGTTTTCAGAAAGGTTTGCACTGGGGAAAGCCTGGAGGTGAAAGGCGAGTCTGGAGCCTGCTGCAGTGTCAAAGGAAGCAATAATAGGGTCTCACTCTACGGATGATGGAAACAATACAAGGGAGGGAGAAGATTCTAGAATCCCTAAAGAGAGAGCATGGGCAACATTCAGCAGCGGTGACTGAAATGGGAAAGTCAGCAGGAGGAGTCCTTCTGAAGCGGGGGTTGGGGAGGGTTGGGCTGAGTCTGGGCCACCTTCTGTGTGGGGGGCCGCAGGATAGACAGCTGGATGAATCCAGCACCCCTTTGGGAAGGTAGATCTAGAGCTCCACAGAGGAGTATCTGGCCCTACAGGTAGCACAGCCATCTACAGAGAATCGAAAGTTGACAACAGGAGTGAGAAGGTGGGGCTCCAAGTTTCTATTTTCATTTTCATTTCTCCCGAAAATGTTGTTTCCTTTCCCGGTTATCTGCTGCAGTCATTTAAGGAGAGCTTAGCCACACACCTTTTTGCTCCCTCCCGCCCCCCCCCCCCCAAATGAAATCAGTTGAAAGCATTACTCTTAGTCAAAGAACACATTGTTTTCTGTGTTAAGGAACTTCTCACCTGCCATCCACTGATTCCCTATTCTTGAGATAACTACGCCTTGAGGCACTAGAGGCGTAGTTGTTTGTGTCCAGGTGAAGGTGAGCATCATAAGTAAGGAAACACAAGCCCTGTTTTTATTGCAGTCCTTTGTCCCCTGGTGTGAGCGCGGTTGTAGCACAGAAGTCACCCTCACTCTAGACAAAGTTTCTGGAGCTCCGCCCCCGGCAGTCTCCAGGAAGGGGCTTGCTGCTCCGTGTTTAAGTGCTTGTAGCCAGGGAGCTCCAGTTCTGCATTGCGACTTCCCAGTTTTCCAACTATGAAGTCTGCTCTGAGGCCCCCCGAGAAAGAGACCCTCTGGGAAAGTGAATGGGACTCTTGTTAACCACCACAACGAGTAAGTGAAGAAGTTGGGACCAGCACTGTCTCTTAAATCAAGGGACCCTTTTGTTTTAAAAGACAAAACGGTCTCAGAGCAGCCTGAGCCACCCCACAGGGCAGGGTCCTGAGCCACCTCCTCCCATCTGATAGAAGGATGGTAGGGTTCATGGCCGCAACCATGACCAGGGTTATTAACACACTGGGAGGACCTGGAGACCAGCACCATCCTAGAATCCAGGCTGGGGGGCGGGGTCACCCACGTGGATGGGCACAGAGTTACGAGTGTCCTCCTTTCTGGGAACTTGCCTCCTGACATAAAATCCTCCTTGAAGGTGGGACGCTGACCCGTGAGGAAACCACGGGTAGCGACGGCCGTGAGCCGTGGGGCCCTGCTTCTCCACGGGGAGCGATCTGGTCCTCCCCCCGCCAAGCAGTAAACAGCTGAGTCCATCTTCAGACCTCCGTCTGCCCAGAGAAGCAGGTCATTATTATTTAATATCGTGGAGCACCACAAATGTGCATTATTCTAAACAGTGACTGACATTGTTCCTGAGACAGAAGGAGTTCTTCTGTCAGCTCCAAGGACAACAGAACTTCTCAGGCAGGGCAGGGGTCAGGGTCTCCTTCAGGAAATTGGACGACTCCGATCAGGGCCCAGGGTCAGGGCTGGCATCTCTCTGCTCAGGCTTGAACGCCGATCTGACACCTGTCTCTGTGAGGGAGGCCTTTTGCGGTCAGAGGTTTGATGGAAGTTTCTAGATGCGGCAACAGATCAGCAAAGGCAAGAGCAAAGGCTTGCTTGGCAGAACTCACGCTTCTCAAGTGTTGGCTGCGGTTTTAACGCTTTGTAACAGTGATATACAAATATAATGAATAAATAGATACAGCGTTGATTCAATGACAAGTTTTTCTTTTGCTCCAGGATGGTCTAAGATCAGAAAGTGAGAGGGAAGCCAGTGGCCAACCCCCTGCTGTGCCTTGCTTCCTTCCAGCTGAACTCTTAAAAACTCTCCTTTCCCCAGTAGCCAAACACCTCTCCCTGGGTGGCCTAGGCCAGCCACTAGGTGCAGGTGCAGAGAATAGGACAAAGGACAAGAGGACGTGAGCCCAGTGACCTTTCACCTTAGCACACATTCCAGGGTGGTCTGACTCTCGCTGAGCTTCAGAGAAGCCCTGGTGGTCCCCCCTCCCAGGAGGGTTTACCTTCTTGCAGCCAGGACCAGTTGCAAGTCTCCTCTTTGCACCTGTGCTTCCCCCAACAGGCTGCTGATCACAGCATCCCGCGTGGGCAGCGCCATGCACCTGCCAACCTGGCCACAGCCCAGGGGCTAGTGATCGCTGTGTCTGTGGCCCTTTAAAAATAGATTTATTTCTTTATCTGAGAGGCAAAGAGAGAGAGAGAGAGGCAGACAGGGCAAATTCTCATCTACCTATAATGACCAGGGCTGGGCTGGGGCTGAAGCTAGGAGCTAGGGACTCAATCCAGGCTTCCCACATGGATGGCAGGGGCCCAACATCTTCAATCATCACCTGCTTCCTCCCAGAAGCTACACTGGCAAGAAGCTGGCATCAGGAGCTGGAGCCAGGAATCGAACCCAGGCCCACAGAGTTTAGGAGGCTTGGGCAAGAGCCCTTCACAATAGCTCCTCAAGACTCGTTTGGGGAACTCTTTCAAGGCCAAAGGAACCAGGTCTCATTTGGGAGATTCTAATTCATTACACTGGGAATGAGGCTAGGGTTAGCACAGAGTGAGTCTGACCTTTCTGGTGTAAATGAATCCATCCTTTCTCTTGTCCCCTGCAGTTCATGTATTACCCAAGCGCTCCATGTAACTAACACGCCCCAGGAAATGGCCTAACACGATTAGAGTTCTCCAGGGTGGTGGACACTTAGCCTTACCTATTGATAGATCAGCTTCTCTGCCAATCACAGAGAGCACGCTCAGGATTGGTGCTCTTTCCTTGATCTCACCGCCAGTGACACAACTTAACCACAGGCTTCATTCTGCAGCCATCTGTAGCCGAGCGGAACAGGCAGGACTCTGTGCCTTTCTGGGGAAGATCAGAATCACTTCTACCAATTTGAAGAGTGAAGTGGCATGAAGGCTTCTCTCTCCCCCGCCACCCGAGCCCCAGGGATGTAGGCTTTCTGAACCTCATCTGAGAAAGAATTCTTCTTCAAGGAGACTCCTTTTTCTTTAAGGATTTTCAAAGCCCAGCCTCCTATGTGGTTCCGATTTCCCGTGACTTTTTTTCTGCAATGCCAAAGAAAGCCTCACATTGAGAAAAGCTAGAAAGGCATGAGTCAGTGCTGTCAAACGCTCTCAGGATTCCCGCGTCCAAAGTCTTTGTTAATTGTACCCAGTATCTATAGTGATAAATTTAAAGACACATGAAACAGCGGGAGCCCAAAGACACTAGACTATTGTATCGTCCCATTAGGTTGAAACAATGGAGCAGAGTCTTGAGCCTGTCTCCAGGGCAACACAAAATGCCAGTCACAGTCAGGTGGGACTTCCTGATGAATTTTTTAAAGCAGAGTTTCACATGCTTTGTTATTTTAAGAATGAGAGAGTTAGCTCATAGATACTTGGATAAAGTTACAAACAAATATTTTGGAGTTAAGAAAATAGATACATCTTTGATTCAAACACAAGTTTTCTTTTTCTGTATTTTGTTATTGATTCAGGTTGATTTACAGTTGCTCATATGGGGGTGAGGAGACCCCACAGAAATCCGGAAACAATATATTAGTAAAAGAAGGAATTGTATGTAAACATCTATTGTAGTATTTCAATATCAGCAGATCAGTTGGCGACTTAGTATCATCCTGTGGGTGCTCTGTACTATGGGCTTTAAAAAAAAAAAGATGTATTTATTTATTTGAAAGACAGTATTACAGAGCGGCAGAGGCATGGGGGGTATCTTCCATCCACAGTTTCACTCCCCAAATAGCTACAATGGCCAGAGCTGAGCCAATCGAAAGCCAGGAGCCAGGAGCTTCTTCCAGGTCTCCCATGGGAATGCAGGGACCCAAGGACTTTAGGCCATCCTCTACTGCTTTCCTACGCCACAGCAGAGAGCTAGATCCAAGGAACAGCCAGGACTCAAACTGGCGCCCATACGGGATGCCGGCACTGCAGGTGGCGGCTTTACCTGCTAAGCACAGTGCTGGCCCCCTGACCCGTGGTCTTGAAGCCTGTCTCCATCATCAAATGATTTCCCTTGGCTCTGGATGTCAGGTCTGGACCTTTTAAAGAGCCTCAGGCAATCAAATGCAACATAAGGAACTCTTCAAAATACAGCTGCAGGCAAAAGGCCCCAGCCTTGTCTTGGAGAAGCTGACTGTGGCCCAGTGGGGACTTTGTCCTCAGCTTCTCTCTCTGGCCTTGCCTCCCTCCCACTGGGGCTGACTCTGCACTCGCTCTGCCGTGGCCCCGCACACAGGACCACCCATTTCGGCAGTGTCTTTCCTGGCTGACCTCAGCATCCTCCTTTGGCCTCAATTTTTGTGCTTACTCTCCAGACACATTTCTGATGACTAGGAATAAAATAGTCTAGAGCTGTTCTATACAATGGCAGGAGTCACTAGGCTACTTATATTGTTTAATATAAAATAAAATGTGAAAGCCCCGTTTCTCAGTGTACCGGCCACATTGCCGCGTTCACAGACCCCGTGTAATGACCAGCCCAGTGCAGATCATGCCCTTTATCGCAGAACATTCTACGGAACAGTGCTGACGTTGAGACCCTCTTCTCCCACATCCACCCAAGGGGCTGTCCAACTGGACTTTAGCATCGTCCCCAAATTCTCCCAGGGCAGGTAAATACAAAACTGAGATCGTGAATTCTGAGACGATCTTCTTAGAATTCTCTTGAAATTGTCCCAGGAGTGGTTCAGAGTTCCTTCGGGCAACTCCAGGACACCTGTCACTCCACTCTGGCTATCTGGATCTCCAAAAACACGAGGTATGTGGGTGATTAGTGAGTGGAGAGAATTTAGGCTTAGGAATGCAGAGAAGCTTGGAGAAAGGTTCTGCAACAGTAGAACAACACCTTCATCACAATACACTTGGGCAGATCCAGACCATAGTAGATTGCCAACGCCTGCTATTTGTGAAGGTGCCTAGCATCCCACCATTAGAAATTTATTTCTTTGGGTTTACAAGTATCTTCTTTGTTCACCATAATGGGAAAGAGTTCTGGACTAAAGTGGTGAGGAAGACAGAGAGACAGAGGTCTATAGACTATGGTGATGCACACTGTCAATGTCGTCACTTGACTTACTGTCCCTCTCAAACAACCCCATGGCTGAGAAAAAGAAAAAATAAGACTCAAGAGCTGGCGCTGTGGCATAGCAGGTAAAGCCGCCTCCTGCAGTGCTGGCATCTCATATGGACACCGGTTCCAGTTCCAGCTGCTCCACTTTGGATCCAGCTCTCTGCTATGGCCTGGGAAAGCAGTGGAAGATGGCCCAAGTCCTTGGGCTCCTGCATCCTCATGGGAGACCTAGAAGAAGCTCCTGGCTCCTGGCTTTGGATAAGCGCAGCTCCAGCTGTTGTGGCCAATTGGGGAGTGAGCCAGCGGATGGAAGACCTCTCTCTCTCTGCCTCTCTTTCTCTCTGTGTGTAATCCTGACTTTCAAGTAAATAAATAAATCTTTAAAAAAAATAATAAGGGTCAATAGTCTCTCACCATGTAGCATACAGAAAAGTACTTCAAAAAGTTCATGGAAAGTAGAGTCAAAATCTAAATTTCAGTGCAAAATTTTTTGTGATCCATGCATAGTTTTCTCATTACATACATTTCCCACAAACTTTCTGAAGAGTCCTCATAGTATAAATGATTAATCATTTCATATACCCAGCATACTATTCTCATATGTGTTCACTACATAACTGATGGATTAATTATACTTACACAGCTTTAAGAATAGTTTACTATAATAAAATTAGAATTTAATAGTTCAGATCTCTCTGAAGTACACATATTCATCATGGATTTAAAATTAATTTTAAATATTTATTGGGGGCCAGTGGGTTAATCTGCCACCTGCGATATCAGCATCCCATGTGGGCAATGGTTTGAGTCCCAGCTGTTACGTTTCAGAGTCAGCTCCTTGCCAATGATCCTGGGAAAGCAGCAGACGATGGCCCAAGTGTTTGGGCCCCTGCTGCCCATGTGGAAGATCCAGATGAAGCTCCTTGCTCCTGGCTTCAGCCTGGCCCAGGCCTGGACATTGCAGCCATTTGGGGAGAGAACCAGCAGATGGAAGATCTCTCTGTCTCTCTGTCTCTCTCTCTCTCTCTCTCTAATTCTGCCTTTCAAATAAATAAATAAATCTTTAAAAAAACATGTTTAGTTACTTATGTATTCATTTTATTTGCAAGAGAGAGAGAGATACATAGGCCGAGAAACAGAGATCTTCCATTCATTGGTTCACTTCCCAAATACTTGTCCGGCTGGGTCTCCCATGTGGGTAGCAGGGACCGAAGTACATGAGTCATCACCAGCTGCCTCCCAGGGTGTACATGAGCAGGAAGTTGAAATCAGAAGCAGAACGGGGACCCAAACCCAGACACCCAAACCCAGGCACTGCAATACGGGATGTGGGTCTCCCGTGTAGCATCTTGACTGCTTCAATAAATGTCCATGCCTGAAATTAGTGTTCAGAGCATCCAAAACAATTTTTCTCATGCACTTTTTTGGCTTAATGAGCAAAAATCATTTGTTCCACACCCACCAGCCCAAACAAATCTTTTTCATTTTATTCACCTGTTTTATGTATTTATTCAACAGGATTTTCTAGTCTCTGAAGAGGCTACAAAGTTGGACAATGGCCCTTGGTCTAGAAGTTTCACAGGTGACTCTACAGGCCCAACACATGCCTGCTGTTTCTGGAATGTTCTGGTTTAGTTATCTCTGACCATCCCACATCCCAAGTTCCTGCATCCTATCGGTCGGAATTCACCTTGAACACCTAACTGAGGAGGCCCCTAAATAACAACGGTCTCCATTGGACAAAACTTCATCTCTCTCTCGGGTATAAAAACCAAACTTGACCTCCAAGACTAACTTGGAGGCCCTTGGTCCTCCAAAATCTGGGCGCCCTCTGTCTTATTGTTTCGCCAAACTTAGTGCCTGCCTTCGTGACGTGAGAGCTGCAAAGGACCCAGAGGAAGAGTGTACTCTCCCCTTGAGGAGTGGTCCCCTGAGTCGCACTGGGCAGAACTGAAGCCTGCAGCTGCCTCTGAGTGCAAAAGACTTCGGGAAATTTCATCCCTTCCCAAGGTCAAAGTCTGGAATAAACAGTACAGTTGGGACACTTGCAACTCTCTCTGCCACTTCCCACACTCTGTGCCCAAGGCACCGTCCTGCTCGCAACACACCACCTACAGATGCAGAAGTAGCCGGCCATGCTTCAGACAGTGGGAACAGAAGCCATTAACGTCTAGTGAGATAATCTACATCACCAAGGTTCCTTTAACCCTGTGTGTTGCAGACCGCCAAACTCAGTGCTTGCTATGGTCAAACAGGAGTAAAATCGATGTCAGTAGTCGTGACTGTTATAAACTTTCACATATATTAAAACAAAACCCTTGCAAAGCCCCCACAATAAAACCATAAAGCACTAAAAGCTATGGAATTAGAACATCTAAGTTTATATATATATATATATATATATACACATATATATTATGTATATATAGTGTCAGCAGATAGATATATATATATAGATATAGAGATGTTAAATCAGCTATCTTGAGCATGGTATTTTAAATCACCAATTAGCCTACTAATTGCAAAATTTTAGAAAGGGACATGGAAAATAGGGAAATAAATTAATGTTGCCCTAAGAGTCCTAGTTTTTTCAGACCATAGCTTTGAAATGCTCCCATGTCTTTATGCAAGAGAGGGAGTAAGAGAGCGGAGTGGCAAAGGCTGGTACCTGTAACACTCACCTTGACCAAGTCTGTGCAGCCTTTGATGCTAATCCTTCACAGTGTTTAAAAAGAAAAAAGAAAAAAACAACAACAGAGAAAGGCCCGTGCACACCTCGCCTGCTGCTACAGTTCACCTGGGGGGAATTACACCGCCATCAAGCCTGCCAGGCAGAGAGCAGGCACATTTTCTCCCCAGCGGAACGTGCTGCTCTGCGTGCTGCCCGGGAACACCCTCACGCAGGTGACCTTCTCCTCAAACTGCTTCTTGAAGCTCTTTGTCACCAGTGTTTCACTCGCTCTCACCCTGACCACTGACGGTGGATCCCTCCGGAAGCAGGATCCCCTGCCCCTCATCCCAAACCGTTTCTCAGGTCTTGGAGTCCCCACAGCAGTTCAAGAAAAAAACCTCATGACATTTCGCGAGGCTGGCTGTGCTGCTGTTTCTTCTCCCACGCATCCTGTTGGCCTGGCCTCCCCCGCCTCCCCCAGGGACAGCTGGTGCATGTGCGCCCCAGCCCTCTACACCTCCCTTCCAGCTCCACTGGTCATGCCCAGGCTCCCCGACCTCATGCCTCATTTTTGACACAAATCATGCATTCCTGTCCAGTGCTGGCTGCAGGACTGGTAGAAGTGCTGAGGCACGACTGAACCTCAACAGTGGAACCAGTTTAGATGGGAGCCGTCAGCCAGTGTCCTTTTGCCCACCTTTACCATAGTAATAGAAGACAGGATTTTAGCTAACTGAAAATAAAGGCCACAGTTTCCAGATTCTTCTGCATTTAAATGTAAGAACACATGTTTAAGTTCTGGCCAGAGGGATTAAGTGGCAATGGAAGAGAAGAGTTATGCCCCTCCCCTCCTTTCTCCTTGCTGCAGGTAAGAATGTAAATGCAATGGCTGGAGCTCCAGCAATTTTCTTGAGCCATGAGACTACCTGGAGAATGGGAATTAGAGACAAAGAAAAAAAAAAAAAAGAGGAACTTGGGTTCTGCTGACACTATGGTGTACAATCCAGCTCAAAACTGTTTCTGTACTTACAGAACATAAAAGGAGAAATCACCTTCTCCCTTGCTTATACCACCATTCCTTTATGTTAGTTCCAGCCAAATTTAATTCTAACTATAAATCAAAGATACAGAGCTAGCCACAGTCAAATCAGTGACCAAATGAATTGGTTGTCAGCCCTCTTGGCTCCCTCTGTGATCCTCTTCCCAGAGCCTTCCGTCTCACGCCCCTGCGCACCTCTGCCCGCATGCTCTCCAGGGCAGCTCCTGTGGTCTCTAATGTTCAGATTTACCTGTCCTGTAGCCCATTCCTGTGGGATCCGGCCAGTTACTGGCGAGATAATGCCATCGTAAGATGTATACTAAGTTATTAGTGGGAAATAACAGGTTGCTCTTATTCCAACAGAGTATGCTAACAGGAGCTCGGGTGGGGAGACCCAAGAGGAACCAACGTGGGCATGCTGGCAGACAATTAGGGCAGAGATGCTCAGACAGGCAGGATTTTTGACATTTGATGTAAGAAATGCCGCCGTGCCGACTGTCGGGCTGACATACTTAGCATGTCAGATTCCATTAGGATGTCCAGATATCTATCTCAGCTTTCTCCTGCCGTGGCTCACCGGTGCGAAACCATACCAGCGGTGTTCAAGATAGGATACATCAAGCCTGGCATGAGGAAACACAAAGATGACAGTTTGAAAGCTTCCTTCACACATTTCCAGAAATGATACTCTTTTAATTTTGCTACTGTAGAAATTAGAAGCAGTGCTTTGAAGAAGGCTCCCATATCCAATCCAACACTGCCTATTGGAGGCAGGTTCTGCACACAAATCTCCATCAGCCAGCTCTCACCCAAGCGCTCCGTATGGAAACGCTGCTTCTACACAAGTCCCTCAACTCTGGTCCTTCCAAGAAAATTGTGGGCACCCCCCCCCTGCCCTCAACAAACTGCCATTTGTAAATTAAGGAGCTACCACTTACCACTGACACAGTACCAGATTTCTACTTTAAACCAGCAAAGCCACACCTGCTACGCGGAGGTGAGACAGTAACGGTTTGTTGTGATGTCAGTAGCTGCCTTCACAGGCTTTCCCCCAGCATCTTACAACTCCTGGCTAGCTCACAGGGAAATACACTCATCGTAAGGAAGTTTAGTGCCTGCCTAGGTCATCTAATTCCGCCTGAATAAACCTCCACCTGGCATCACTTCCAACAGAAATACAGCAATTTGAGCCTGTGTGCCAGACCCCAGAGCGGCAGCTTATGAAAGACTTGTAATTGTAAACCAGCTTCTTTCAGGGGAGCGGTATCTTGAAATGTAGAGAAGCCAGCAACCTCCTGCTAAACCTTTCATCGCTCCTTTCAGTGCCCCTTATCTTTCTTCCTCTTCCTTCTCCCTCTCTTTCATCCCATTACTATTTCCAGCAGGGGACCCTGGCAGGAAATGCAGTTAGAAAAAATAAATGTCAAAATAAGTTAAATTATCAAAATACGTTAAATTACTCACAATGATTTACACATCTCAAAAGCCTTCGTGGAGGAATAGAATGAAACGATAAGTTTGTTTTGATGCAAAAAATATTGTAGCCATGCATAGTTTTTCATAGCATGCACTTTTTCTGTTAGCTGTTTGAAGACCCATTATATATAAAGATAGATGTGGATGTTGATATATCTTAAGTTGCTCTCCTCCTCCCAAATGAAGACACATCCCTTACTGTGTTGTTGGTAGTGTTGTTTTAAGCCCTGACTTCCTAAGCTCAGTAAGTTAGAAGGGACTTTTCCAGAGATCAAAGTCCCTGAACACACACACACACACACACACACACAGTTGGGAAGCACACCTGGCTGGCTGCACAACCCTAGGCGCCGTGCAGGCGGATAAGGCCTGTGGTGCTGGCTGCCAGATCTCACCAGTCGCCCTGTGGAGAGAGACAGAGTGGATGAAACACTGGGGTGGGGGGGGGTGATCATCAGCCGTGAAGTCAGGCTATAAATCAGCCCTTGAAATACCCTACTTGCCTAAAAAGTAGAGCTCAGGGGAGTAGGAATTAGGTGGGTAGAGAGGTGGAGATTTGAGATGGCCAACTTCAGACAGACCTTTGGAAACTGCTAAAGGCTCCTGGGTAGGCCAGAGCTTCATTCTTTAAGAAGAATTTTAGGCCTGTTCAGTTTGGAGGCATTGAGCTGTGGTAAGGATGACAAGGACTCTGCTGTGTGGCCCTTCTCGCTCCTCTGTCCCTGAGAAACCACTCAGGTCACAGCAGAGGTGTGACCCTCCCCGCTCTTCCCAACACACCCACAGGAGAGCGTGGGTGCTTTTTTCCAGCAAAGTCTCTCAGGATGCAAGCAGAGGGAGGGAAGAGAGACACTTCCACTAAAAAGCCATTAGAGAGAAATACTAACAACGTAATTCATCTTACTTCCATGTCCTATTACGCATAATAATGCCTGGTGCTAATCTTTTGTAAAATGAGTAATAATTCAGATGTACTATAGTCAATATTTAATTACTCATGAGTTCAAAATACATTGTTCCTTTGCAAATGTAAAAATTATTGCCAGTAGGAAGGAAAATACAGTCTGCAAGGTGTAAGATTTTGCTGCTAATTCCAGGTTTACATAAAGGTTGACTTTAAACAAAGTTAGAAGTGTTGAGTCCATTGACTTATGACTTTGTATTAAATAATGAAGAAAAAGCCCAACACCATTGGCTGGCCACAGTGCATGGGATTCAAAAACTGTTCATTACTCTTTACTTAGTACAAAGTTAATTGTATGTGTATAAAGTTCATTGAAAATAGATCTTCGTGAAAAATAAGAATGGGAATAGGACTGGGAGGAAGAAAAGGGGTGGGAGGGTGGGTACATTGGTAATAATCACTATATTCCTAAAGTTGTATTTCTGAAAAAAGAAATCAGTTGTTATACCAAAAAAAAACTGTTCATTTATTATTTTTAACAAAACAGTTTCATCTACAATCCACAGGCTTATTGAACAGTCCACATTTTTCATGAATTCTCTCATCCTGTGTTTTTCCACTTAGATGAGTCTGCCACACACATGGGAACCATTTGAAAATGGTCAGGTTTTAAATCCTGCCAACCCCTCTGCATCACTCTCACTTATCTCAAGAGTCTGCAGTAGAGCTAATTTTCCTTTAGATACTTTACAACCACACTATCCCAGCCAAGAGCTCAGATTTGCAACTTAGAATTATCTCATTGTGTCAAACAGGTCTTCATCAACTGATTAAACATTCTGCTTCTCCAAAGTGGAGACTTGGTAGTGCAACAGTTTGTCATTCATTCTTGAAAAATAAATAAATAAATAAATAAATAAATACCGCTGGCCCAGTTGATGTCTGCAGTGCTTGCAGCAGCCTGTGTCTCCCACACTCTCTTTAGTAAGTGATTAGCATCTTTGGCCATTTGAGGATGGTACTCACCTTACTCAGACCGGCTACACCCTAAAAGGGCTCTAGGTATAAATCAAATTCAGGCAAACTGGATTATTTTAAATGCATTAGAGCTTTCACAATCTGTAGTCACTCCTTGGCAAAATGAAGGATTTTCTTACAAATCCAATCATGACTTCCTAATGCATGGGGTTTGCAATTCTGGAATTTAAACCACCAGGTGTCCTCCCAATGGGTAGCCTCTTCTTTATCTGCTAACCTGAGGTTTGGTCTTTTGGCTTAATTTTAATTTAAAGACAAAAAGAACCCAGACAAGATTGCTGTCAGACAGAAGTGGATGATCAGGATGTAAAGAGCGAGCGACTGATGGAAACAGAAGGCAAAGGACGGCACTGGGGCCGGGCTGAGCGGGGCTGAACCTCAGAGCAAAATGGTGCAGCTGGGGCTTGAACACCTTTGCTTTTCTCTTTCCTTCTACCCGGTCGTTTGGGAGACCATATCCTCCATTAAGAAAGAAACAAAAACACAACCTTCCACATCACTGGAAAAGGAAAGCTAAACTGTGAATGATTTCTGCTCATGGATGGGCAGCAACAGGGTGCAATAATCCAGCACAATAAAAGATGCAGCCCGAGCAGAACAAGCAAACATCGAAATGGAGATTGTCAATCAAAACCGCCGGGATGGACAAGGACGAAATTAGCTGGAGAGGCGTGTTTTTCTAAGAGAACAGGAAACTAAAAATAAGCTCTCCTTCCTATCGGCAAAGGTTGGCCCGTGGCCTCTAAATTTATCCTCTCTGCCCCTCACTCACAGGCGTCTCTATCTTGTCCCGCCGCCATGGGATCCTCATGGGAGAAAAAGAATCTTACTCGGCCCCTGCCAGACCTTCAAAGCAAACGTAGCCCTTTGTCTTGGAGCTCATTCCCCTTCACAAAATGCTGATACAGTTTCTAAACACTGGAGGAAATCGGATGGTGGGAATCCGGGCAGGCTGGGCAAAAAAAAAAAAAAAAAGAATTTTCCTTCCTGCAGTCAGCGCAGAGTAACTTTCAAGTCATCTCCCCAGGGATGAAGCCTGTGCCAAAACTGGAGCCTGGCCCCTGCTCACCTTCCAAGCTCCCCCACTTGGACCGTACGATGGGCAATGCAGGAATTACTGGGGGAAAATAAATCTACCTACCCAAGAAGCCTGCCCCTCTAGCTGTCTGAAGTTTTCCGGAGATTTTTAGCTGAATGTTCTTCAAGGTGATGCATTTTCAAAAGGAAACCTCCAACTCTGCCTGCTCCCTGCTCAATCAACCCCTTTGAACTTTCCTTTTGGGTTCTCTAAATCCTGCGTGTGCTTGGAGCTCGAAATTGAGCACAGGGCATTTCAGGAGATCAATCAGAGATAATAGGAAGGTTCCGAGCCTTTATAGTTTAAAAGAATGCTGTTTTCAGAAATGGTGAACAAAAGTACTATTATAAGCATTTAATTATTCCTATGAATACATTACAAACTCTTCCATCACTAGAATGTAATAACTAAAAACTGCCTATAATGAAATTTAAATGAACTCCGTTCCCGGAAAATGAAGCTTTATAATCAGACTGGCAAACAATGTCATTTTTCCCTCTGTTGGTGCCTCAAGACCACTGCGCCATCAAAATAGAAGGAATGTTGTTGCTGATGCAGGAGTCGTGATATATAAGCACAACTTTCATCAGTACTTCAAGGCCCTAGGTTGTAATGGTCCCAGGTTATGCCAATTATTTCAAAGATACTGTAAAATCCGTACCCCCCTCCTCAAAAGTTTTTGCATACTTCAGTTACAAAGGTAGAGAAGTGGCATGAAGAGGCAGAAGCATCAATCACCAATTATATAAGTACGAGGAAACTTTTAAAATTTTGTGGTGGGGCCGGCGCTGTGGTGTAGTGGGTAAAGCTGCTGCCTACAGTGCTGGCATCCCATATGGGTGCTGGCTTGAGTTCTGGTTGCTCTACTTCCAATCTAGCTCTCTGCTATGGCCTGGGAAAGCAGCAGAATAGACCAAGTCCTTGGGCCCCTGCACCCACGTGGGAGACCCGGAAGAAGCTCCAGGCTCCTGGCTTCAGATCAGCAGAGTTCCAACTGTTGTGGCCATTTGGGGATGGAAGACCTCTCTCTCTCTCTCTCTGCCTATGCCTCTCTGCATCTGCCTTTCAAATAAATAAATCTTTTTTAAAAAAAAGTTTATAGAAAGTAGAATTCAAAGATAAACATATTTTGGGAGCAAAAAAAATTTTTAAAACCTCGCATGAAAAATGCATGTTATGAAAAAAATGCATAGACTTTGTTTTCTCACCAAAAAGAAACTTATCTTTTAATTTCATTTTCCATGAACTTTTAATTTTTATTTTTTTATTTGAGAAAGAGAAAGAGGTCTCCCATCCAATTGGTTCCCTCCCCAGATGTCTGCAATGGCTGGGGCTGTGCCAGGCCAAATTCAGAAGCCTAGAACTCAATCGGGGTCTCCCATGTGGGTGGAAGAAACTGAAATATATGATCCGTTATAGCTGTTCCCCAGGGTCTGCATTAGCAGGAAGCTGGAGCCTGGAGCCAGAACCTAGGGCAAAGCCCAAACCACTGAGCTAACCACCAAGCCCTCAATGAACTTTTAAAATGACTAAGAATAGTTCTGTGTACATATTCAAAATATAAATCTTTGCTAAGACTCTAAAGTCCTGAGGTCCAAATGATGTTAGATAGAGCTTTAAATTTCAACAGGAAAAAATAAATGACCATTTGAAACACATCCAACTCTATTTAAAAGTTATTTATGCAATTTATGGACTTTTTTTCTTCCTGATTAATCTGGACCTCAGGCAATTTCTCCAGAAAAGCTTTCCAAGGTGCTGGGTTTGGTAAGAGAAAGAATTTGAATGTCAGGTTCAGATATCTGTCCTGTGCTAAATGCTAATGTGTGTGCATGTGTGTGACAGACTTATAAGTACACAGACTTACAATGGAACAATATGGAGCCATTCACTATGATATTTACTCCATGTAGCTGGCATAGGGTTCACAATAGTGAAAAAAAGGCACGATTCCAAATGTTAGAAATACTGCAGAGAAAAAAAAAGAGAGAGACATCCTCTACCTGCCCTAGTTCTGATGTGGGCTCTTGAATCTACATCTAGGAACACAATTTTCTGAGAGTTTTCTAAGAGTTGATTAACAGGGGAAAAATACACAAGTTTCATGCAATTAAAATATAGGCAGGGATTTTCACGAGAGAGTGAAGTCTAAAGAAATGACCAAAGCATGGTGTGTTCATCATTTTTAGGTTAAAGAATAATACAGAAGTATAAGAATGGCAGGAATCTTGGGACTAGGGTAATAAATTCTAGGGCTGTCACTAAGAGATGTAGGGGGTGGGGGGAGGAAGTTGTAGATACTAGCGAAAGACAGATTGCAGCCCCAAATACCAGTCTCTCATGGTCCAGGCTGCTTTCTAGCCTTGGTATGGAAGAGACATCCCCTCCACCCCCATCCTGCCCCAGAAGAATCCCGATGGCTGGCTCCGGGTGGGAAGACAGGCCAACTGGCCCTTTCTTTTTTTTATTTATTTATTTATTTTTTTAATTTTTTGACAGGCAGAGTGGACAGTGAGAGAGAGAGACAGAGAGAAAGGTCTTCCTTTGCCGTTGGTTCACCCTCCAATGGCCGCCGTGGCCGGCACGCTGCGGCTAGCGCACCGCGCTGATCCGATGGCAGGAGCCAGGAGCCAGGTGCTTTTCCTGGTCTCCCATGGGGTGCAGGGCCCAAGCACCAGGGCCATCCTCCACTGCACTCCCTGGCCACAGCAGAGGGCTGGCCTGGAAGAGGGGCAACCGGGACAGAATCCAGCGCCCCAACCGGGACTAGAACCTGGTGTGCCGGCGCCGCTAGGCGGAGGATTAGCCTAGTGAGCCGCGGCGCTGGCCCAACTGGCCCTTTCTGAAGTTGCAGTTCCTCGAGTGATTTCAGCTCGGAATAGTCCACGCGCCAGTGTGGCACACTTTGGGATGGCACGTCTTTAACCCCTTCCATAGTATGAGTTTAAGTATTTACAAGAAATATACAAACTAATACTGGAGTCAGTGGCGGGGTTATGTTCAAATTGGATTTGTTTTTCTGGCTATACATCCTTTCGTATTTTCTATCTAGTGAGAATTTTTACTTTCATATATGTATTTTTTTAATTAATTAATTTATTTGAAAAGCAAAGTTACAGAGAAAGAGGGAGAGGCAGAGAGAGAACGAAATGTCTCCAAGTGGCTGCAACGGCTGGAGCTGTGCTGATCCGAAGCCAGGAGCCAGGAGCTGCTTCCAGGTCTCCCACACAGGTGCAGAGGCCCAAGAACTTGGGCCATCTTCCACTGCTTTCCCAGGCCCTAGCAGAGCGCTGGATGGAAAGTGAAGCAGCCAGGACTCGAACCAGCACCCATATGGGATGCCAGAGCTGCAGGCCGTGGCTTAACCCACTGCATCACAGCACTGACCCCTGTCACTGATTATTAAGGGTTACATTCTACTGGGTACATAAAAGATACCTTCTTTATTCCTCCAGGAAAAATCCAGATGGCTTGAAGTCTAGCGAACCACAGCTTAAAAGAGAATACGGACAGAAAACAGTAGGACCGTTCCCAGGGAGAGACTTAAGTGTTATTTCTATAGAGGCTGAGCATCAGAAGAGACCTGCTTTCCGGGTCAGGGACGTTTAACTGGGAGCTCTGCCGGAACTGGGACTAGAATCGAGGGCGCGTCAGAAACACTGCTCAGGGAATCAGCAAGAGGAGCTTGCTTGGCCTGGAGAGGGAAAGAGAGAGAGAGAGAGAGAGAGAGACTCTGCAGGGGCCTGGCAGAAATCAGGGTGGCCGCTGTTAAAGACACACTTGACTCATAGAACTGGACAGAGCCATCCACACCTGGGGATCTGAGTCACCTGAACTAAACTAGACTCTGTTTTATTACCTGTAACCACCTGCCGCGGGCCAGCGCACCCTTGTCAGTTACCAGTGGGAGGAAAGCCGTTTTCATCAGCAGACTCACGAAGACTGGCCAGCGTGTGTGCTGCTATCACAGTGACGGCCTCCCAGGAAGCAAAGTACAGGCAGGAAGAGACTTTGGCCAAGGGTAGAAGGAAGAATTTCTAGCTCTTGGGGAGATAAAAGCAAAGGCGGAGAGCTGTGTGCTGCGGCAGTCTGCTCACGGATATACTGGCCACACGCAGCAATGCTAATTAAATTGGCATTCCTTATCACCACTGCAGTAGTGCCTTGGGAACATTTGTATTTCGATATATAAATTTGTCTCTGTAATATCATCGTTGTCTTTTCTGTAATCCTTCCCCTTATAGGACCACCTGTCATGGCTGCTAGAGGGCAGCAGATGGAGACAATTTGGCTGGTCCTGTCAACTCGCCATCCCTTAAACCTATGCAGAATGCATTTGACCAACTCTGCTCCCTCCCACTTAGATAGCTCAAGTCTTAATCATTTTTAAAGGATTTTATTTATTTATTTGAGAGGTAGAGTTACAGACAGAGGGAGGGAGAAACAGAGAGAAAGGTCTTCCATCTGCTGGTTCACTCCCCAAATGGCTGCAACGGCTGGAGATGGTCCAATCCAAAGCCAGGAGCTTCTTCTGGGTCTCCCACATGGGTGCAGGGGCCCAAGCACTTGGGCCATCTTCTACTGCTTCCCCAGGCCATATGCAGACAGCTGGATTGGAAGAAGGGCAGCCGGGACTTGAACCGGTGCCCATATGTGTCGCTCCCCCTCTTCGTGGAGGAACGACACAGGACCCTGCACTGTTCTTTTGTCTGCTCGGCCCTTCCCGGGTTTGCTGCTGGTTCTTCCCGGGTTGGTTGCGGTCCCTTCCACCTCCGTGGAAGGGCGGTGCCCCCTGCCACTTCCCCCACTTCCGCGGGGGAGTGGCACACCGCTCGGGGGCTGCTCAGATGTTCCTCAGGTGTTCCCTTAGATGTTCCTGGTGCATGTTGTCTCTCTCCTCCTTTATAGTCCTCTTCCACCAATCCCAACTCTGCTACCCACACGCCGAGTACGCTGCTCTCCTCCAATCAGGAGCGGGATCAGCTCCTGCAGGTTACTGGTCGAAATGGAGGCAGCTGTGTAAAAGTTGTTTTTACTCCTCTCCCAGCGCCATATTGTGGGAGAGCAGATGCATAGAATAAGTCTTAATTCCAGTAACTTAGTCTAGTCCGAGTTGCTCCCCACAGGTGACCAGAGTTTGTACTAAAGCAATCAGTAAGCAGCACCCCATTTTTTCCAACAGATTCTTATTTCCTGAACTGCATTGAGAACGTTTTCACTAATAGACTTCTCATGAGATAGTCAGCGCCGTCATGTTACAGCCCAAATCCAAGACATCTGACATTTGAGTCTCCCAAGAAACCTTTTCAGTTATAAATATACAATTTCCGTTAACTTTTAAAGCATATTTAAAGTATCCAGGGATTCCTCCCTCCACTCTGTACCATCAACATCTATTTAGATTCCTGGCATCAAGAAACACAATCTGGAAACCTAGTACATTAACTATTAACAGTTTTGCCACTCGAAGATCCTATGATGCTGTGGGGCACTAGAATATATCAACTGATCAAACACTAAAAAGATCAACCCTCCCCCCACCCAGGGCCACACCTTCTTTTATTTGTGTGGGCAAAATGAAATCATTGCTCACAATCAGTTGGGTTAGTTGAACCAAAAAGGAAAAAAAAAAAAAAAAAAAAAAAACTCAAAGCAAACTTCTTTTTTTTTTTTTTAACTGAAAAGTCGTTGGTGAATTTTCTCATAAAAAACGATCTGTTCCTGGTGCTGATGTCGTACCATAGAGGGTTAAGCCACCGCCCGCAATGCTGGCATCCCACACTGAAGCACCAGTTCAAGCCCTGGCTGCTCGGCTTCCAAACCAGCTCCCTGCTAATGCACCTGGGAGGGCAGGAGAAGATGGCCCAAGTACTTGGGCCCCTGCCACCCATGAGAGACCCAGATGGAGTCCCAGGCTCCTGGCTTCGGTCTGGCCCAACACTGGTCATTGCAACCATTCGGGAAATGGAAAATCTCACCTCTTTCTTTCTGTCTTCCCCCTGCCCACTCCTGTCACTCTGCCTTTCAAATTAATAAAATAAATCTTTTCTTTAAAATAAATGACCCTTTCCTAAAATCGTAAATCCTTATCCTTGGGTATCTGTCATAACTTTGCAGTCAGAAAAAAAAATTATACAAGAATGAAAGTAAACACACCCATGGTGCTACAAATAAGGGTGAGGAGGGAGCCAGCTCAAAGGTGAACCAACCCACGGTGCTGAAGTATGGAGGATCACCAAGCATCTGTTCCCGAAGCCCAGCACACCTCTCACAATGAGGGATCGATGGTTGCTAGCCACGAATTTTAATTTCATACTCAGCCTCATAAGAGTCATTGCTAATACGATTTGTTTGTCAACTTGAGCCCTCATATATTTGATTTACCGCCAGAACTAGAAAAAAAAGAGCACGTGCCCATGTGAAAAATATCCATACGTGCAGCTGTAATTGGAGGTTGAGCCTCTAAAAAGAACACTTGTGACAGTAACAACAAAACCCTCCCCAAAGCATTTTTATAATGAGTATTTGGCCCATGCCAAAGGAATAACCATATTGAGAATAAAAAAAAAAAAAAGTCTGTTAATTTAATTACCATACAGCCTGAGCACCAAAGAACCACCAGGTGTGGGATGAGGCACACTCACGCTTCCAAAAAAATCATTTTGCATTTTCTTCAATGGGCAACCTGGCAGGAAATCTGAGTTTGAAATTTGACAAGCACTTCCTTGGAATCCTCAAAAGAAAAGAAAGGTGCCTTGGGTCACTTGCTTGTGTCCTAACAGGACGTACAGAGCTGGCAAGAAAAGGCAGGGTAAAAAGTCACAAGATTCGTTTAGGCCTCCAAGTGTTTCATAGTGTTGACACATATGTTTAAGCTTGCTATGACTTTTACCAACACATTTAAGTAGTACGGTTAATTTTGAAATCCATGGTAAAGTTTTAAAGTAGGTAATTTGTAAATAAATGGTAAAATGCCTCTAATCATATTTATATAGAAGGCAACACCTTTCCAAGAACAAGACAAACCCAGGAGTGGATTTAATGGAGAAGTGGTAGGCCAGCGCCACAGCTCACTAGGCTAATCCTCCGCCTGCAGCACTAGTACCCCAGGTTCTAGTCCCTGTTGGGGCGCTGGTTCTGTGCCAGTTGCTCCTCTTCCAGTCCAGCTCTCTGCTGTGGCACGGGAAGGTAGTGGAGGATGGCCCAAGCGCTTGGGCCCTGCACCCACATGGGAGACCAGGAAGAAGCACCTGGCTCCTGGCTTCGGATCCACGCAGCACCGGCTATAGCGGCCATTTGGGGGGTGAACCAATGGAAGGAAGACTCTCTTTGTCTCTCTCTCTCTCACTGTCTAACTCTGCCTGTCCAAAAAATAAAAAATGAAAAAATGGAGAAGTGGTGTCCTTAGAAGAAAGTAAATCAGAGACTAGCAGTTTATTTAAGCCAAGAATTTGCTTCTGGGCCCCTGAAGCTCCGTACCTGTCTGTTCTGGATGAAAAGTGTAAAAATGGACATTGTAGGGACAGGCGTTTGGCCTAGTGGTTAAGACATTTCTCATCCCGGATCGGGGCGCCTGGGTTTGATTCTCAAGTCTGGCTTCTGACTCCAGCTTTCTGCTAGGGCAGACATTGGAAGGCAGCAGTGATGATGGCTTGTTGGGTTCCTGCCACCACATGGGTGACCTGGACTGAGTTCCTGGTTCCTGGCTTCGGCCTCCTGGCTGTTATGGGCACCACTTGGGAGTAAACCAGTGGATGACAGTGCTTTTCTGGGTTTTTCTATATCTCTCTACCTCTCAAATAAATGAGTAAACAAATACATTTTAAAAGTGGGTGTAGTATAGTACCTTCCTGGGGTTCCTGTAACAGATGAAGCATGTAAAGCCTCAGAACATTACAAAACACACGTCATTTCCTGTAGACAAGGTAAGGATACAGCCTACCATAAAACCTCGATACAGGAGTTGAGGGACTTGAGGAGGGAGAAGGTCAAGGACACCTGCCCTGCCCTCAAAGGAGAAGCAGAGCAGCCAAGAGGGTGGCCTTCCTCCTCTGCCTCTTGCCCGGGCGTGGCACCTGTGTTTGCTCCAGCTGTTTCTACAGGTAGCTCCCTCCTGACATCTTTCTGTGCAAGCGCCCTGCCTTCCTTCTTGTTTCCCTTCTGTTCATGTTCAACTTGGATTCTATGTAGTACCCAGTTGTTTTGGCAATAAACTGTGCTCTGAGCTCTCTAGAATTTAGGGAAAAAGACAATTTTCTTAAAATATAACCATTGGGGCCAGAGCTGTGGCACAGTAGGTAAAGCTGCTGCCTGCAGTGCCAGCATCCCAAATGGGTGCCGGTTCAAAACCCAGCTGCTCCTCTTCCAATCCAGATCTCTACTATGGCCTTGGAAAGCAGTAGAAAATGGCCCAAGTCCTTGGGTCCTTGCACCCACATGGGGACCCAGAAGAAGCTCCTGGCTCCTGGCTTCGGATCAGCTCAGCTCTGGCCATTGTGGCCAACTGGAGAGTGAAGCAGCAGATAGAAGACTCTCTCTGTCTCTGTCTCTCTCTCTCCCATTCCCTTCCTCGTTCTCTCTCTTTCTCTCTCTCTCTCTGCTTCTGCTTCTCTATAACACTGCCTTTCAAATAAATTAATAAAATCTTAAAAAAAAGATAACCAACAATGCAGATTCCACTCAGTAATGGGAATTGCTGAAGCTAACTACACATAATTTCTGATCATCATCATGTTCATACAACCAGCACCCAGTAAAACTTCGTTTGAATTGCTGCAGTTTTGAAATACTTACAAAATTATGTATTTTAAGGAACTGTCTCATACTAGGTTTTATATAAATCAAAAATAACTTTTTTTCTTAACTTTGAAGCTGACCATGGACCCTGCATGCAGGGCTGGCTTTGTGGTGCAGCAGGTTAAACCGCTGCCGTGGTCACCAAGATCTCATATTGAAACACTGGTCCAAGTCCCGCTGCTCTGCTTCCAATCCAGCTCCCTGCTAATACACCTGGGAAAGCAGTGGAAGATGCTCCAAGTACTTGGGCTCTTGCACTCACGTGGGAGACCCAGATGAGGTTTCCGGCTCTTGGCTTTGACCTGACCCAACCCCAGCCATCACAGCCATTTGGAGAGTGAATTAGCAGGTGGAAGATCTTTTTCTTTCTGTCTCTCCCTCTCTATCAGTCTGCCTTTCACATAAATAAAAACAATTCTTCAAAATAAAAAAGCCTATGTGTACTTTAATTTTACAATTAACCCTGTTTATGATTTTAGTTCTGTTTAAAGATGGCAGGATGCACTTTCCACTAAGAATTATGAAATGTGTTTCTGGAGTTTTGAAAAAGTAACAAAATTGCTATGTTGCCATCTCGTCCAGGAGCTCCAGGTCTCACTGACATACCTCTAGGCACACTTTGACCTCACTGGGAGCACAGTCAGGGAAGGGAAAGTGACAGGAGGAAACACAAAGAGTAAGAAGGGAGGAAAGGAACATTACTTACCCTCCCCACAAAGAACACTGGTAGATTCCTCTGCAAATCCCCAAGTGACTTTGAAACTGTCAGAAGTGAGCATAGCCAGGGACCAAGGGCAAGCTTCTTCTACAAGTCAGGTGCAGCAAGTTCCCCACTAGAAACTGCTTACCTTGCTTACCCAAGATAATCCAGTGAAACTTGTAAAGTAATATTTCCCCCACAGGGGCATGTGAGAGAGTCTTAAGAGACAGAGAGCCCAGAGAGAGAAATATCCTAGTTTCTTCAGCTTAACAATCCAATTCATTGCAATTATTGAACAGTGAGTGTGTGCTGAGCTGACAGCATATCTGGCAAGGTTAAAATTTTAGAAGCTTATGCCTGATACTTCCTGAAAGTGAGAAATAATTAGAAACTTCTGCTCCCTAGCTTTTTTTTTTTAAATTTTAAGATGTATTTATTTATTTGAATTTATTTATTTGAAAGGTAGAGTTACAGAGAGAGAGAGATTTCTTCCATCCACTGGTTCACTCCCCAAATGGCTGCAATGGCTGGGGCTAGGTCAGGCTGAAAGCAGAAGCCAGGAGCTTCTTCTAGGTCTCCCACATGTGTTCTGGGGCCCAAGCTCTTGAACCATCTTCCGTTGCTTTCCCAGGCACATTAGCAAAGAGCCAAATCGGAAATGGAGCAGCCGGGATACGAACAGGCGCTCATATGGGACACCACATCACAGATGGCAGCCTAACTTGCTACGCCACAATGCCAACCCCTGCTCCCCAGCTTTTTTCTTGGTTATCTCCTTCTTTTCATTCTCTTCACTAAATGCCATCTTTGTCAAAACCACCTCTGACATCCTCCCTTGAGCTGTCCACCCTCTGTCATTGTTCATTTCATTACTTCATTTCATGCTCCTTATAGGCTTAAAACTACCTAAAAGCATGTTGTCTATTTATTCGTGTACTTGTTGGGTTTATGAGCTGTCTCACTCTAAAATACCAGCTACCTGACAGCCAGTTCTGTTTGCCAGGTGCCTGCCACACCGCAGGAAAAATGATGCAAAAGCAGAGGGCACACCTGTCAAAGCAATATCACTCAAGGGTGCTACAAGGCCATGGCTGAACTCAAAAGTCTTCGCCTTGATCCTTCGGGGGCTGAAATTCTGACTGGCTGAGGTTCGAAGGGAGGTGCTGGGCTAGTTCCCTAAAGGCACTGACTTCCAGAGGATGAATGGGACATAGCGAAGGGACAAAGCAGGAGGAAGGTACACCAGGCAGAGGGGACAGCGCACACAAAGGCAGGGTCTCCTGCAAGATTTGGGCACAGTCTCTGCTCTGTAAGTTTGTTGATATGAGGAAGCAGGCATTAAAGAGCCAAGAGAAGCAGAAGGTGGTGGGAGTGGAGGCAGGGAGGAGAGAAGAGACCACATACTGAAGGAGATAAAGATAGCTGGGATGTGATGTACAGAATTTCAAGAAATGAGGCACCAAAACGTGGTGTTAAAGACCAATCAGGCCGGTGCCGTGGCTCAATAGGCTAATCCTCCACCTTGTAGGGCTGGCACACTGGGTTCTAGTCCAGGTTGGGGTGCCGAATTCTGTCCTGGTTGCCCCTCTTCCAGGCCAGCTCTCTGCTATGGCCCAGGAGTGCAGTGGAGGATGGCCCAAGTGCTTAGGTCCTGCACCCCATGGGAGACCAGGAGAAGCACCTGGCTCCTGGCTCGGATCAGCGCAGCACACCGGCCGCGGAGGCCATTGGAGGGTGAACCAACAGCAAAAGGAAGACCTTTCTCTCTGTCTCTCTCTCTCTCTCACTGTCCACTCTGCTTGTCAAAAAAAAAAAAAAAAAAAAAAAAAACCCAATCAGTCAATCAGTGGAGGGGCTTCCAAGATGGCAGAGTAGGGAGGGAGCTTACTGCTCTAGTCTAGGGGAAGATAGTTTTAAAAAAGCGGAGAAAGTGCAGTCTCAGGGAAAAGTTGAGGATAAAATGGCAGAGGAAACTCTACAAAATTAGAGGGACATGGTGGACCTATGTGGAAGGTGTGGACGTCCATAGCTCGGAACTCCAGCAGCCAAGAGCTACTGCACTGTCGTAGAAGAGTGAGGTGAGACCAAGACTGCAGCAGCCCAAGCCAGTGCTGATAAAGCTGCAGGAAGAGCCTACAGGGAACCTGGTTTGGAGCCCCCATAGGGGATAGTGTACCTGCCAAACCAGAGGAGGAAAAAAAAAGAAGGGGCACATTTTTCTCTATCTGATAACCCTGCAATCGTGTCCTGTAACAAACCAATAGAGTGGGCACCATTTTGGACATATGTAACAGCTATACCAGCTCGTGTCCATGCCCAGCAACCAGCAACAAGTCGAGACTCCTGATTCTGGTGGGGAGAACTAACAGGCAGCTGGGTGCTCATGACTGTGGGAAGCTGTGTGCCAGGACTGTGAAAACATTGAGACTGAATGGGAGGGCTCACAGTGTGGCTGGGACTTTGGGAAGTCACTGTGGAAGACTCCACATGCTCAAGGCTCCCTGGTTACCTGGTGAGGGACAGTGCTGGGGAATCAGAGTGTACATTGAGGACTGCACAGGTCCTTTGTGAGGTCCTTGTGGTAGAGTGGGTGAATATTATACCCACTGGGGCTAGTGCTCAAGCATTGGTCTCCTTTGAGGGAGAGGAGCTCACCTGAGTAGAATAAATCTCCCCTCTGATTAAAAAAAAAAGTGGAGATTTACCATGCCAAACCTGGGTGTGTCCTCTTAGACATGCCCTTCACCCTGGATAACTGAACAGAGCTCCCTGACATACCCACCACACGCCTATAGATGTTCACAGAAAGCATATACTCCATTAATGTACATAGGCATAGTACAAAGATAAAAGCTGCCACAGTGAGAAAAAAGAAAAAACAAATATCTGCACCAATGCTGAATAACAAGCACACCGATTCAAGAAAGAAGAATAAGGAAGACTACATGACACCCCCAAAAGAACACAACACTTCAATATTAGATTGTGAAGATGATGAGATGTCTTGAAGAAATGAAAGACATGGAATTCAAAAAATTGATAAGATTACATTAAAGTAATCAGAAGCAAATGCATGAGCTATGGAAATCCATACATCACATGAAAGAAAATTTCTCCCACAAAATTGAGATCTTAAAGAGAAATCAAAATGAAAAGAAGAATTCCATAAAACAAATAAAAATGCAGTGGAAAGTCTTAACAACAGAATTGGTGAAGCAGAAGAAAGAATACCTGACTTAGAATATAAAGCACAGGAAATTATATAATCAGACCAAAAACAGGAAGAAGATATTAGAAAACTAAAATAACTCTGTTGGTAATCTACATTATACTATCAAACCAACCAACATATGAGCTCTAGAGGTTCCTGAAGTGTGGAAAGGATTAGAAGGCCTTTTTATTTAAATAATAACAGAAAACTTCACTAATTTGGAGAAAGAAAGGGATATCCAAGTACAGGAGTACACAGAATTCCTAATAGACATGACCAGAGAAGATCTTTGCCACTACTCATTGTAATTATGCTCATCACAGTAAAACATAAAGAGATTCTAAAATATGCACAAGAGAAGCACCAGATTACTTTCAGAAGTTCTCCAGTTAGACTCATAGTAGAGTTCTCATGAGAAACCCTGCAGGCTAGGAGAGAATGGCAAGATGTATTCCAAGTCTTAAGAGAAAAAAATTGTCAACCCAGAATACTATACCCTGCAAAGCTCTCATTTATGAATGAAGGTGAAATAAAGACCTTCCATAACAAACAGAAATTGAAAGAATTTGTCACTACCCGTCAAGCCCTGAAAGAGATGTTTAAGGATGTGCTGCACACAGAAACACAGAAACATGGTCATCACTGTGAAAGAACGTAAAGGAAGAAAATCTTCCAGTATAAGTGCAGAGGAAATCCAAAATAAAAAATAGGAATGTTTTTGGAAAAATATCAGGACAAAGTCATTATTTATCAATAGTCACCTTGAATGTAAATGGCCTCAACTGTCCAGTTAAAAAACACAGACTTGTTGAATGGATTAAAAAACAGAACCCATCTATTTTCTGACTACAAGAAACACATCTCACCGACAAAGATGCATGCAGACTGAATGTGAAAGGATGGAAGGAGATAATTCAGGCCAGCAGAAAGCAAAAAAAGAGTTGGTGTAGCCATCCTAATATCAGACAAAATAGACTTTAACACAAAAACTGTTAAAAGAGACAAAGAAGGGCATTATGTAAGGGTTAAGGGATCAATTCAACAGGAAGATGTCATTATTATAAATGTATATGCATCTAATTACAGGGTACCTGGCTACTTAAAGCAAATGTTATGAGATCTAAAGGGAGATGTAGAGTCAAATGCAATAGTAATGGAGGACTTTAATACCCCACTTTCAGCAATGGACAGATTGACCAGACAGAAAATCAACAAGCAAACAACAGAGTTAATTGACACTATGGACCAAATGAACTCAACCGATATCTATGGAACCTTCTACTCTACAGCCGCAGAATACACATTTTTCTCACTAGTGAATGGCACTTTCTCTACGATTGACCACATGCTAAACCATAAGGTAAGTCTCAGCAAATTAAGAAAAAATTGAAATCATATCATGCACCTGCTCTGACCACAATGCAATATAGCTGGAAATCAGCAACTCAGGAATCTCCAGTACACATGCGAACACATGGAGACTAAAAAACATGCTCCTGAATGAACAGTGGGTCATAGAAGAAATCAAAAGAGAAGTTAAAAAAAAATTCATGAAACAAATGAAGATGACAATAAAACATATCAAAACTAATGGGATATAGCAAAAGCATTGTTAAGAGCAAAGTTTATAGCAATTGGTGCCTATATAAAGAAATTGGAAAGATGTCAAATAAATCAGCTATCAATATATCTCAAGGATCTAGAAAAACAACAGCAAACCAAACCCAAAACTAGTAGGAGAAAAGAAATAATTACAATTAGAGAAGAAACCAATAAAATTGAAATAAAAAATGCAAAAAGATCAGCAAAATGAACAGCTGGTTTTTTGAAAAAAATAAACAAAACTGACACACCACTGGCCCAACTAACAAAAAAAGGATAGAGAAGACCCAAATTAATAAAATTAGAAAAGAAAAAGGAAATGTAGCAACAGACACCACAGAAATAAAAAGAATCAACAGAAATTACTACAAAGAGCTGTATGCCAAAAAACTGGGAAACCTAGAAGAAATGGAAAGATTCCTGGACACATACAACCTACCTAAATTGAGCCATGAAGACATAGAAAACCTAAACAGATCCATAACCAAGATAGAAGTTGAGTCAGTAATAAAGGCCTTCCCAAAAAAGAAAAAAAAAACTGGATGGTTTCACTACTGAATTCTACTAGATGTTTAAATAAGAACTAATTCCAATTTTTCTCAAGTTATTCAAAAAGAATTGAAAAGGGGAAGAATCCTCCGAAATTCTTTCTATGAAGCCAGCATCACCATAATTCCTAAACCTGAAAAAAATTCAACCTAGAAAGAGAACTACATACCAATTTACCTGATGAACATAGATGCAGAAATCCTCAACAAAATTCTAGTCAATCGAATCCAACACATCAGAAAGATCATCCAAGCAGACCAAGTGGAACTTATCCCTGTTATTCAGGGATGGTTCAACATTCGCAACTCAATCAATGTGATACATCACATTAATAAACTGAAGAACAAAAACCATATGATTATCTCAATATATGCAGAGAAAGCATTTGATAAAATACAACACCCTTTCATGATGAAAAATCTAAGCAAATTGGGTATAGAAGGAACATTCCTCAACACAATCAAAACAATTTATGAAAAACCAACAGCCAGTGTCCTAATGAGGAAAAGTTGGAAGCATTTCCACTGAGATCTGGAACCAGACAAGGATGCCCACTCTCACCATTGCTATTCAATATAATATGGAGGCACAGGAGTCTTTGAATAGCTAAAGCAATCTTATACAACAAAAACAAAGCCAAAGGCCTCACAATACCAGATTTCAAGACATACTACAAGGCAGTTATAATCAAAACAGCCTCATACTGGTACAAAAGCAGATGGATAAACCAGTGAAACAGAATAGAAACACCAGAAATCAATCCAAGCATCTGCAACCAATTTATATTTGACCAAGGAGCTTAAACCAATCCCTGGGGCAAGGGCAGTCTTTTCAACAAATGGTGCTGGGAAACTGGATTTCCACATGCAGAAGGATGAAGCAAGACCTCTATCTTACACCTTACACACAAATTTACTCAACATGGATTAAAGATCTAAATCTGCAACCCTACACCATCAAATTGTTATTAGAGAACTTTGGGGAAACCCTGTAAGACATTGGCACAGGCAAAGAGTTCTTGGAAAGGACCCCAGAGGCATAGGCAATCAAAGCTAAAATTAACAAAAGGAGTACATCAAACTAAGAAATTTCTGTACCGCAAAACAAACACTCAGAAAAGTGATGAGGCAACTGGTAGAATGGGAGAAATTATTTGCAAACTATGCAACTGATAAAGGATTAGTAACCAGAATAGATAAAGAGGTCAAAAAACTCCACAATAACAAAAACAAACAACCCAGTGAAGATATGGGCTAACGACCTAAACAGGCATTTTTTAAAAGAGGAAGTCCAAATGGCCAACAGATATATGAAAAATGTTCAGGATCACTAGCCATCAGGGAAATGCAAATCAAAACCACAATGAAATTTCACCTCACCCGAGTTAGAATGGCTTTCATACAGAAATCAACAAACAACAAATGTTGACAAGGATATGGGGAAAATGTACCCCAATCAGCTGTTGGTGGGAATGTAGGTAAAGCCACTATGGAAGACAGTATGGAGATACCTCGGAAATCTGAATATAGACCTACCATCTGACTCAGTTGTCCCACTCCTGGGAATTTATCCAAGGGAAATGAATTTGGTAAATAAAAGAGCTATCTGCACCTCCATGTTTATTGCAGTGCAATTTGCAATAGCTAAGACATGGAATCCACCTAAATGCCTGTCAACCAAAGACTGGATGAAGAAATTATGGGATATGTACACTGTGGAATACTACACAGCAATAAAAAAAATCCGGTCATTTGCAACAAGATGGATAAATCTGGAAAACATCATACTTAGTGAAATAAGCCAGTTCCCAAGAGACAAATAATATATATTTTCCCTGACCTGTGAGAACTAATAGAGCAGCTAAAAGGAAATCTGTAGAAGTGAAATTGACACTTTGAGAAGGGATGACTTGAACGGCCCTTGTCTTGACTGTTAAGGAACAGCTTTTTTTTTCTTCATAATATTTGTCGAACTATTTACTTAACATAAATTTAATCATATATGTATAAAATCAATTGAGGATGGATCTTATTAAAAAGTAAGAGTAAGAATAGGGGCCGGCGCTGTGTCGCAGCAGGTTAAAACCCTGGCCTGAAGTGCCAGCATCCCATATGGGCGCCGGTTCTAGTCCTGGCTGCTCCTCTTCCCATCCGGCTCTCTGCTGTGGTCTGGGAAAGCAGTAGAAGATGGCGTGCTTGGGCCCCTGCACCCATGTGGAAGACGGAGGAGGCTCTTGGCTCCTAGCTTCAGATCAGCATAGCTCCGGCTGTTGTGGCCATCTGAGGAGTGAACTAGTGGATGGAAGACTTCTCTCTCTGTCTCTACCTCTCTCTGTCTGTGTCTTTCAAATAATAAATAAAAATAAATAAATAAAGAGTAAGAATAAGAGGAGGATGAAGTTTATAACTGTAAAGCTGGATAGTTCTTCCTACATTCCTACAGACTTTTTTAAAGATTTATTTTATTTATTTTAAAGACAGTTACAGAGAGAGGTAGAAACAGAGAGGTCTTCCATCCACTGGTTCACTCCCTAGATGACCGCAATGGCTGGAGCTGCACCGATCTGAAGCCAGGAGCCAGGAGCTTCTTCTGGGTCTCCTATGTTGGTGCAGGGACCCAGGGACTTAGTTCATTTTCCACTGCTATCCCAGGCCATAGCAGAGAGCTAGATCAGAACAGGAGCAGCCAGAACTAGAACCGGCACCCATATGGGATGCTGGTGCTTCAGGCCAGGGCTTTAACCGACTCTTGCCACAATACCGGCCCCCAGACTTACTTCTAATGGTACAGTTTAAAAACTTGCCATTGGGACCCCAAATCCCATTAAGCTGGTTGGTAAAAATGCCATCTTAAGTATTAAAGTGAACATATCGATAGGATTAAGTGTTAAAGTGATCATATAAATAGGATCAAGTGTCTGATAATAATAGAATTAAAAAGTAGAGAATGTTCCAACATGGGTAGCAGTCCACACAGCAGACTCATAGAGTGACAATCACTTTAAATAGCACTCTGACCTCAGAATCAGTCCTTAAGGTATCCCAGTCTGGCTGAACAGCCCATGAGAGCCTTTCAGGTACAGAAAGCCAAGACACTGTGGCAACAAATGTTCTACACAAAAGATTTCTGTGAGTGAGACCTCAGCAGAAAGAAGTGGCCATCAAGGAAGGATGTGCTTTTCTCTGATGGGAGGAGAGTACTTCCATTTTGCTTATGGCCTTGTCTAAATATTGATGGAGTTTGTGGATTCAAAAGGCTTTCATAGCCTAAGCAACTCATGTCAAGATCCTTGGGTGGTCACTGACATCATACATAAGAATGTTAATTATTAAATTAACAGGAGTCACTATGCACTAATTTTCCTGCAGGACCTCTGTCCTCAGTGAGTTGTATTATGAGAGTTGACTATAAAACTTGTTCTCAACTAGTTTTGTGTGTGTGCATGTGTGTGCAAATTGTTGAAATCTTTACTTAGTATAGAATTGGTCTTCTGTGTACAAAGTTAATTGAAAATGAATCTTAATGGAGAACGGGACGGTCAAGGGAAAAAGGAGGAGGAGGAGGGGTGGAAGGGTGGGTACGGTGGGAAGAATAACTATATTTCTAAAGTTGTAATCATGAAATTGTATTCCTTAAATAAAATGTTTCTTTGGGAAAAAAAGACCAATCAGTGGTTTGCATTTATTTATTTATTTGAAAGGCAGAGTGACAGAGAGGCAGAAACATGATAGAACAGTCAGGACTGGGGAAGGTTGAAACTGGGGGCTAGGCACTCTATCTGGGTATCTCATATGGGTGGCAGGTACCCAAGTCCTTGGCTGTCATCTGCTGCCTTCCCCGGTGTGTTACCAGGAAGCTGGGTTTGAAGCAGAGCAGCCAGGACTGGAACCAGAGCTCAGATATGGGATGCCTGTGTTGCAATCATTGGCTTAACTCAGTGCTGCAATATCAGCTCCAATCATTGGAATTTTAGTCATTCAAACCTAGGTCCTAGTTGCAGTTCCACTACTTACAAGTTATGTAATCGACTATGTAATCAACTATTATGAGCTATATCTGTACCTCAGCTTCTTAATCAATAAATTGGGTATAATGGTAGAACCCACCTCACAAACTTGTTGTGAGGATTGCTGCATGTAAAGTTATTCAACCTTGTGCTAGGCACATAAACAAATGCAATCATTTTCAGTTTGGATGATCATTACTGAGTATGGCATTATTATGTTAAACTTTGAAAGAGCCCTCTAGTACTGGACAGAATAATTGATAGATTTCATTACTAGAAAAGATTTGTAAGGGGCCAGTGCTGTGGCACAGTGGGTTAAGTCACCGCCTGCAGCACTAGCATTCCTTAAGGGTGTCAGTTCCAATGAGTCCTGGCTGTTCCACTTCCAATCCAGCTCCCTACTGATGTGCCTGGGAATGCAGCAGAGGATCATCCAAGTGCTTGGGTCTCCACACCCAGGTGGGTGACCTGGAAGAAGCTCTTAGCTCCCAGCTTCAGCCTGGCCCAGCCCTGGCCATTGTGCCATGTGGGGAATGAACCAGCAGATGAAAGATTGATCAATCTCCCTCTCTATCTCCTTCTGACTCTCTGTAACCCTGCCTTTCACATAAATAAATAAATAAAATTCTTTTTAAAAAAGGAAATATTTCAAAAATGTTATTGAAGTATACTAGATGCATAAAAATTTGTCTTTTAAAATACATATATTTTTAATTTGAAAGGCAAAGAGACAGATAGAAAAAACTCTCATCTGCTGATCTACATCTCAAATGTCTTGGAGTCAGGAACACAATCCAGGGATACAACTTCTTGGGCCATCACTTATGCTTCCCAGGGTGCACATTAGCAGGAAGTTAGAACTTGGAGTAGATCTGGGACTTGGACCCACACATTCTGACATGGCATATGAGTAATCCAAGTGACGTCTTTACTGCATTAAACACCTGCTCCCACCCATTTTAAGTATACAACTTTATAAAACATTTTTAGGTATTTTCAGGGACCAATATATAGGAAAATTAACTCAAAATATATGTAATCTCCTATCAATCATTTCAAAGAAATTATTTTAACACTGAAAATGTAGGAAGAACACTCTCTCCAAACAAAGGGAGAATATTTAAATTGAAAAATAGATTGCTTTTCGTTGCATTATTTTCAGCACTTTCCCACAGGTTAATGAAAACTTCATCTTGGATTATTATCTGAGAGCCTCTGATATTAAACTTTATTAGAGGGTATGAACAAAGATAGAGGGCTGGCAATTGGCCCCAGGAATAACTTGTGAAGAGAGAACCTAGGATTGTAGAAATGGGTGCAGAAGTGTAGACGACTGACTCAAGAAATATTAAGAAAGTGGACACTAGGACTTGGATACTGGAGATGAGTGACAGAGAAAACTCAATGATGGACCATGAGAATGAGGAGGTACAATGAAGAGGAAGAGAAAGAGGTTTGGTGGGCAAGCTTGTGACACTCTGGTTTGCAATGTGTTAACTTTGGAATTCCAGCGGGACATCCCACTAGAGAGTTCTAATGAACAGTTAGGACATCTGGGTCTGGAGCCTGAGAGAATCATCTATGCCTGAGTTGCAAACTGGAAGCCACTGGAGTTGGAGATAGAGGAGGGGAGTGAGTGGGAAGCGAGAAGGGAGAGGAGGAGAAAGAGGCCAAAACTAGCACCCTGAAGAACATCATCATTTGAAGGTCGGATGTGTAGAAATTAGTAAAGGAGATGAAGAGGGAACAAAGTGGTAGAAAACCTGGCAAAGGTGGTATCATAGAAAACTGTGGGTTATTTTTAAAAAAGTGATAGGGATCCTTTCCAGAGTGCCTTCTTCTTCTTCTTTTTTTTTTTGGACAGGCAGAGTGGACAGTGAGAGAGAGACAGAAAGAAAGGTCTTCCTTTGCCATTGGTTCACCCTCCAGTGGCCACCGCGGCTGGCGCGCTGTGACTGGCGCACCACGCTGATCCGATGGCAGGAGCCACGTGCTTCTCCTGGTCTCCCATGCGGGTCATCCTCCACTGCACTCCCGGGCCATAGCAGAGAGCTGGCCTGGAAGAGTTGGCAACCAGGACAGAATTCGACGCCCTGACCGGGACTAGATCCTGGTGTGCCGGCGCCGCAAGGTGGAGGATTAGCCAGTGAGCCATGGCGCCAGCCCCAGAGTGCCTTCTAACCTGAATGCACAAGGGATCTTCAATGAGTTCATGGAAAAGACATATTTCAAATAAGCTGTGGATGGATTTTAAATTTTTGGTCCCAAAATCAACATCCTTTAATTCCATTTTTCATGAATTTTTTGAAGTTTCCTCTTATTTTCTCTGGCCCTCCCAACCACCCTGTGAAGTAGAAGCCACCATGAACCAAACTAGAGGGTAAAGAGGCTCACATTTTGCTCAGATTAAGTAAACGTGCTGCAATGCTAGTGAGTGGTATAATTGGCATCCAGTCCCACCCAGTCTGACTAGAGAGCCTATCGAGGGCAAGGGATCAGTCTACAGTGTCAAGGAATCAGAGTGCTGGTCAGAAGTGACAAAGCCAGAAAGACATCCATGGTATTGGCAGTGGAGAGTCTGGGTGAAGTGTGAGGGAAGAAGAGCAGGAATGCCACGTGGAAGTGAATGGTCCACCATGTTTGACCTTGATTAATTGGTTGCATTACATAACTACAGGGGGCGCCATTCACATAAATTCTGATACCAACCATTTGCTCTCGAGGTGTGTGGTATGCAGCCTGCACAGCTTGAGGGAAATACACAAGTTTGGGGTCCAGATTTCCAGGTCATGAAGTCACTATTTGCATAAATGTGGCTCCATTGGAATCTCTAGAAGGAAAGACGGGCAATGTGGATAGATCTGTGCTGAGCATGAACAAATTACTGACAACACATGTTCTAAGAGAGGTTGGTATAATAGGGCTTCTATCACATATGAATAGTGGTGTCCCATTTCATCATGACAATTGTTAAGGTGGTTAACCGGGAGCTTGTGGAAAGTGCTGTCTGAAATTTATATTTCCATGTAATGTCCTAAATTCATGCATGCTTTCATTTCTCATCACATTCCTCTCTCTTTGAACTGAAGAGGAAATGGAGCAACTTGCCCTAGCTTCCACATCTAGCAAATATCAGAGCCAGGATTTGAAGCCAGAGCCCATACTTCTACCCAATGTGTTCTCTCTGTCTCTCATCTAGTCAAGTTCATTTCAGGTCTTCTATTTTCTCTGTGGCATCAAGTCAAAGGTTGTCATTGTGATAAATTAATCATGTCTGAATCCTCCAAAAGAGATGAGCCTGTAATCTGAGACGAAGGCTCCTAGCAGGCCGGAGTAGATGCCAAGTGAGATGGGGGAATCAGTTCTGTACAGTGCTGCTGCCCCTGCAGGCCAGCTGAGCTCCCAGCTCTTCTGTGAGATCTCTAACCAGCGTGCTAACTGGATTATTCAGTTTAGGAAATAGGATCATGAAACTCAACCATGTGGGCAATTGCCCAACAAGGCCTGACTCAAGAACCGAATCAGCAGTGACAGGGATCACTCTGTGGCTACAGTCATTCTCTACCTGGGTGATGTCCATTGTCAACGTGGAAGCCCTCAAGAGCAAACACGAGACTTTGAAGGAAGCTCTTTCTGATTCGTTCTTCTGCTCTGCTAAATATTAATATAATGCACAATATATTTATTGGTAAACAGTACCACTACCTCCTTGGTGAACACACAGAAAAACACAATTTGAACAAGTCTAATAATTACAGATCAATCAATCAATCAACAAACTGGAGTAAAAGGTCTACACAGACTGACTATGCTAGAGGTTATGGAGGTACAAGACAAAAGAATTTACAGCTCATGATACAAGATTAATGTTAAGGAGCATTCCCAGGCCTATGCTGAGAGAAATGTAATGCTTACATGGTATTAAAAATTTTTGATAGAATTTTATTACTTTAGGCACTAAAATTTTTTCTGACTGAATAACCCTTTGATTTTGCGGTGATTTTCATTATAATCAAAACCAGTATTGGTGACTGTGTTTCATGATACCAATTTGATAGTAAATTCTATACTTATTTGACATATCTATCATGATTCAACATAAAGTTAGATAATAATGCAACAAGTGCATAAGACCACTAGGAATCAGGTCTGGCTTTTTGTTTTGTGAAATGTCTTAGAGGAAACTCATTCTTGGCTACATTCAAAAACTACAAAGAAAATGTGACTGCTTCTCGAGAAGTTGGTACTTCCTCATTTATGGGGAGGGGGCGGGATGGAGATGACAACATCTCAAAAGTTCCTTCTAGCTCCAGCACTGAATTTTTTAAGATTTGTTCATTTTATTTGAAAGTCAGAGTTACACACAGAGAGAAGGAGAGGCAGAGAGAGAGGTCTTCCATGCACTGGTTCACTCCAAAGGTGACCACAATGGCCCAAGCTGAACCCATCCAAAACCAGGAGCCAGGAGCTTCCTTCCTTCAAGTCTCCCATGCAGGTACAGGGGCCCAAGGACTTGGACCATCTTCTACTGCTTTCCCAGGCCATAGCAGAGAGCTGGATCAGAAGTGGAGCAGCCAGGACTAGAACCAGCGCCCATATGGGATGCCGGTACTGCAGGTGGTGGCTTTACCCGCTACACTGCAGTGCCGGCTCCAGCACTGAATGGTTTAATGAACCCAAAGTGTGGGCAGAAGTGGGATCAGGTCAGAAGAAATGAATCATGGAGTATCAACAGGACACAAAACGCAAGGGCTGTGTGACTTTTCTGGTGATCTTTGAATCAAACCTTCCAACTCACATGGATTTATATTTGCAAACAAATAAATAAAAAAGCTAAAAACATGTTATCACTAAAGGATGTAACTCTCACTGATTCCAAGGTCAACTTCTACAGACTTAATCTGAAAACTTTCCTTTGCATTAGCGTTTTTTCCTAGTCTTTGGAGACGAACTGTGCTAAACCTTGGAATCATTTTTGGGTAAACAAAACACCTCAAAGTCGGAAGATAACATTAAGAAGGTGATCCTTGGGGGCTGATCCTTGGGGGTAAAGCCGCCCCCTGCAGAGCCAACATCCCATATGGGCGCTGGTTCAAGTCCTGGATGCTCCACTTTCCACCCAGCTCTCTGCTATGGCCTGGGAAAAGCAGTGGAAGATGGCCTAAGTCCTTGGGCCCCTGCACCTGCATGGGAGACCTGGAAGAAGCTCCTGGCTCCTGGCTTCGGATCGGCGCAGCTCTGGCCGTTGCAGTCAATTGGGGAGTGAACCAGTGGATGGAATACACCTCTCTCTCTCTCTCTCTCTCTCTCTCTGCCTCACCTCTCTCTGTGTAACTTCAACTTTCAAATAAATAAATAAACCTTTAAAAAAAAGTGAGCCTCAACTATAGAATCACCAAACTGGGGAGGATTTTGAAAGGTCACATGTTCGTTTCTTCGGTGAAATGACGCCTTATTGACAGGGTGTTTTGAGTGCTATTCATTATGTTACATCCTAGAGATACACACATGGATAAGACCCACCCTGTTCCTTCAAGAGTTCATTTACAGTGGGAGACTCAAGACACACAGTGATGGGAAGACGAATGACAGTGTAAGAGGCAGACAGCAAAGCTGCCAATCTGTACAAAACTGGGCATTGCTGCCTTATGCTGTCATGATGCATGGCCTGGGACTGTGTTGTGTTAGTAAGTTACTTGTAAATAATAATCCAATTTCCAAATTCTTTCAAATGCCTATAAAACCAAGGGTTTTCACTAGTTGACCCAATGAGTCTAGAATCCCCCAGCGATCTCTAAAATGAGTGGTCTTCCCAGGAAAGCTCCATAAAATAAGGACGCATTCTTCCCTGTGGGGTCCCCACCCCAGGCATTGTGGCATACAGTCCACTGCCTCTCGTGACGTGTACTTACTCCTACTTACTCCTCGATCTTCTGTAAATGACGATGGATGGCAAACATGAGACAATCAACTCAGGTTATTGGCCTCACAGAAAGTAATGTTTCCATTCAGCTTAAATCTGTGTGTTTCCTGGAGAAGACCTTAAGGAATAATCCTAAAATGGGAATCATTTTAGACCCCTTTCCACAGCAAACAGGGTAGGCATATTTCAACAATTTTACTGAAATATGGTTTAAATATTATGAAACCCACCCCTTTGTCAATAGTCAAAAGGTGGAATCAACCCAAGGGTCCATCCATGCATGTGTGGGTTAACAAAATGTGCATAAAAAAGAGATATGCATACAATGGAATGTTGAGAAGTCTTTTTCTAAGAAAGAATTTGTTTATTTATTTGAAAGGCAGAGTTACAGAGGGGCAGAGGCAGAGAGAGAGAAAGAGGTCTTCCATCCACTGGTTCACTCCCCAAAAGGCCACAACAGCCAGAGCTGCACCGATCTGAAGCTAGGAGCCAGGAGTTTCTTCCAGGTCTCCCACATGGGTGCAGAGGCCCAAGGAGTTGAACCATCTTCTACTGATTTCCCAGGCCACAGCAGAGAGCTGGACGGGAAGTGGAGCAGCCAGGATAAGAACTGGCACCCATATGGGATGCTGGCTCTGCAGGCAGTGGCTTTACCCTCTACGCCACAGCGCCAGCCCCAGGAAATCTTAAAAAGGAAGGAAATTTTGCCACATGCTACAGCATAGATGAATCTTGAAGAGATCTGGGGGTTCAGCAACCAAAACCCCAAAGTGTGGCACTTGATATGGTAAGTGGTAAGTACACTGGCCTGAAGAGGCGTACTCAAGGTCTCTCTGACCTTCCTCCTGGACTTCAGTCTCTCCATCCTACATTTCCCTGAAACACAAGGATTGGATTTCTTTCAGGCTCCCTTATGTGACCATGGGAAGTCCCTCCAGAGGAGTGCAATTGTCTTGGGCCCCCTCTTACAAGCTCATCAGAGAGGAAAGATTAGTTCCCAGGTAAGCAAGACTAGCATTGACACCATACCCAGAGCCCTGCGAATTTGGTGTGCTCTTTTTGAACCTGTTCATCTCCCCTGAAATTCATTTAGTCCCTCTCTAAAAGTC
The DNA here is from genome assembly GCF_051225735.1 of Oryctolagus cuniculus. Taxonomy (NCBI): domain Eukaryota; kingdom Metazoa; phylum Chordata; class Mammalia; order Lagomorpha; family Leporidae; genus Oryctolagus; species Oryctolagus cuniculus. Next base: position 84,632,534 of record NC_142875.1, read on the forward strand.
TATGCCCTCCCCATTCTCCTGTCCCCTATGAAGAAGGTATGTAAGCTCCTAGACCTCATTGGGTTATTGAGTATTCAGTTTCCTTTGAGTGCTCAACAAACAAGCACGTCTTTTCTCCTGTGCATGTACTGTCAGTTATTTCAACAAGTTCACTTACTGAATCTGTTGGAATGGAGGGATGGAAGAGAAGTTCCGTTAGCCCCTACAGTCTCATGTTAAGTGAAATGTTGGTCACTAAACAAATACTGTATGATTCCACTCATGCGAGGGATCTAGCGTGCTTAAGAATCTTAGAGACAGAAAGTAGCATGGTGGTTGCCAGGGACTGAGGGAGAGGTGGAAGAAGAGTTAATGTCTTATGAGTGCAGAGTTTCTGTTTTGCAAGATGAAGAGAGTTCATGGGGGGCCAGCACTGTGGCATAGTGAGCTAAGCCTCCGCCTGCAATGCCAGCATCCCATATGGACACCAGTTTGTGTCTTGGCTGCTCCTCTTCCAATCCATCTCTCTGCTATGGCCTGGGAAAGCAGTAAAAATCGTCCAAGTGCTTGGACCCCTGTATCTGCGTGGGAGGCCCAGAAGAAGCTCCTGGCTCCTGGCTTCCAATCGGCTTAGCTACAACCGCTGTGGCCACTTAGGAAGTGAACCAGCAGATGGAAGACCTTTCTCTCTGCCTCTCCTTCTCTCTATAACTCTGCCTCTCAAATAAGTAAAATCTAAACAGAGTTCTGTGGATGGCTGAAAATGATGGTTGCACATTCACAACAACGTGAACGTGCTTATTAACACTGAACTGTACACCTAAAAAAGGTTAAACTGCTTGTTTTTATGTTAGATGTATCTTGCCACCACTTAAAATGTCAAAAACAACTCATATTTTTAAAGGGTACAGTTCAGAATATCTGGAGTTGTATAACCATTGCCATAATCTAATTTTAGGACATTTTTATCACCCTCCTCAAAATAAAAACAAACCCTCATATCCATAAGCAATCACTTGGGAGAGGTGTTTTTTTTTTTTTTTTTTTTTTTTTGAACAGGCCATGGATGCTACGCTCTGTTTTCCTAGCACTTGACATTCATAGACTTTTAGAAGGTACCTTAGAGATTTAGTTCAAGCTCCTCCGATGGAATTGAGGCTCAGAAAAGCAAAGTGCTTTGGCAAAGGTCACACAACTAATTCATGGCAGAGCCAGGTCTTTTGATTTCCTATGAAGTTATTTTTCCTGTTACAAAAAATGCTGTGTCATTCACTTCCTTCTGTCTGATGCTGACAATAGACTCATGGTATAGAGATGTAACCCTTCCCTGCTGTAGGCAGCTCGGCTCCGGTCTGCAGCCCCAGGCTCACCCACCTGAGCTGCAGGCAGAGAACACAGAGAGGAGAGAGAGGAACATCTGCAAGTGTGTTCCGGACTGCTCCCTGTGCCTTAACTCTGTCAGGGAAGAGTTATAATGAGTTTTATGGAGAGTAATGGCTCAGCTCTCTTAGAAGAGTAATTGGAAACACAGGTAGGTGCAGTGATTTTCCGGGGGAAAGATGTGGCCTTCAGAGAGGTTGGTGGTGGTAGCAGGAGCAAGCAGCAACATTACAAGGCAAAAAAATGTCAAGGTCTCGGGCAGGCAGAGGGAGTCATTCCATCCCTGACTACAGGGCTGTTGAAAAGCAGCAGAGAAAGGGCGAGTTGGTGCTTTGATACCTGCTGTCATCTTATGCTTCTTGTCTGCCTGCTTCCGGTAGTTCTTAGGCCCAGCAGAGCCAGGACCAGGGCTGTCAGAGGATCCATGTCGGGGAGAGGGACCAGCTTTGTGGGTGAGATCCTTCCAGATGTGTTCCAGCATCCCTCCTGAGCTTGGCGACTGAAGGGTTTTATTCTTCCCTGATTCCCGGGAGGGCCGGCTGATGGCAGCTTTGTGGCGGCTAACATGGGGAATGAGAGCTACACAGCATAGCAGAGACCATGGAAAACCGCCCCACCGTGAACAGACTGAGAAGTATCTGGACAAAGTCCTGGAGCCCAGTCATGGTGAGGTTGGGTCCCTGCTTTCCAGTGCCATTTGATCTCTTTGAGAATTTGATCTCTTTGCCTCCCGGGAGATGTGGGGCCCGCGTCTTGCTTGGAATTGCTCCAGCCAGGCTAGGCAGAGGCAGGCACTCAAAGCATTCTGTGAGTTTCCATCTGAGAGAGGAACCCATCTGGAGAGACTGCTGTGGGGAATGACACAGGCTTCCAGACACTGAGCTCCCTAAGGAGAGTGACTAGATCATTCATTTTTCATCTCCGAGTGCCCAGCAGAGTGCCTGGCACGCTTGTATGCTGAGTGAGAGAATGAGTTAGGTTACATTTCACATCCAAGGATGCGTGATTATTCACCAAGTGAGTTCCTTCCCATGCATGAAGTCATCCTTAGCCCTGGAAGGTAGGCAAGACTGTTTCACAGATGAGGTCACAGAGCTGTAGGTGGGAGAGCTGGCTCTCAGCTCTAAATCCATCGGCATTTTATACAGGTGTCTTATGGAGCTGCCCCCCCCCCCTTAAAAAAATACTTTGCCTAAGGACTAAGAAAGAGATGAATGGGGATTCAGATGAACATTTGTGGTTTCTGTGTCTGGTTCCTAAATCTAGAGTAGACACATTCTCCACCTGAGTCTTCTCAATAATGGCATTATTCTCTGGCGTTCATTAGCCCCTGCAGAAGATGCCTAAGTCTTCAATTACATCAGGAGTTAGAATTCAGGAGCTAGTCTGGTAAATCAAATCCCCATGCAGTGTGTAGTAGTTATTTCCTGATATAGATTTGTCGTGATAATACTATTGTATCTAATGCAGTTTGGGGTAATTTCAATTAACTAGATTGTAGCTTTACAGCGCTGGGTCGCCAAGAAACACATGTTAAAACATTCTCACTGCTTAATGAGATCCTTGTTCCTGTTGAACTTCCATGACCTTATTGGAAATCAATGGTTGCTTCTGATCTTCAAAATGTAATGTTGAGAGGAACTAGATGAAATCCTGCTACCAAACCGTTTGCGACTGCAAGATGCGGAAAGCTTCCTGTAATGAAAAGGAATGATTCCGTAGACCGTATTTTTAACGCTGTGTGCATATCATGCATGAGGGAATGTCTCCTTGCAGAATTATTTCGCCTCAACAACCAACAATTCACAGGATCACAGCATTCCTTGAAGCAGGGTATCCCCTAACTCCTGGGCAGTAGCCAGGAAGGGAGCTTTTCTTTCCTAGTAACTGTTGCTATGGGGGGCGTGGCTTCGAAGTGCGCCGAGGACGCGTTCGGCGGCCCCCTCCTGCACCCCACCCCCGCGTGGACTACACTTCCCGTGATGCTCGAGGGTGGTCTCCGTAGTGACGCATTCGGTGCCCGCGAGGGAGGGAGCGCGGGGGCGGCGGCTGTGAGGGGGGCCGCGCTCTCCCGGTGTTCCCTACTCGCGCTCGGGCAGCCGCCCCCGCCGCTGCCGCCGCCGGCGCCGCCATGTTGGTTTGAGAGGCGATGACAGGAGGTGGCCGCGGCGTGTGGGGCTGAAAAGTGGAGGAGGAGAGACAAAAAGCCCGGAGAGGAAACCATTCCCGGGCTGAGGCGAGGGAGGACCCGGCCTCTTCCGGGGAGCTGCCGAAGTCGGCGACGCCGGAGCTCGCGAGGCCGGGGAGGGGAGGAGAAGGCGGGGACGGGGGAGGCGGAGGCAGAAGAGGAGCGCCGAGGAGCCGGAGACGATGCGCCGGGACCTCCGCCGCTGCCTGGAGGCGCTCGCGGCCTGAACCCGGCGGGGCCGTGCGGTGTCCTGGCCGCCCTGCGCCTTGCCTCTCGGCCCGGAGCTTGCGCTTTGGCTCGCCACGAGTTAAATGCCCTTGAGCTCGGCTCTCCGCGGCCCGGCTCTCCGCCCCGGCGGCGCGAGTTGAGCCGTTTCCCCGCGCGGCGGGGTCCGCGGCCACTTGCCACTCACGGCTCACGCGTCGATGTGTAGCTACATAGCTATCTATGTACATCCACGCCGGGGCATTTTTCTCCTGCTTAATGAGGACTTGACTCGGGAGCGAGTGTGAATCATTGCCGGGGCTGGGAAAGGAGGAAGGCGGATTTAACCCCCTCCCACCCCGCTCCATGTCCGTGTGTCACTCGGCTCCGTTCACCTGGCGCGGCCGGTCCTAGGGCTGCTGCTGACGACGACGACGACAACGGGGGCCGCCGCTGTCCCGAGAGCTTCCCCCCGCTCCGGCCGCCCGGCTCCTGGGGATTGTTTCCTCCTCGCACGGAACCTCGGCCGGGCCAGCACGTTGGCTCCGAAATAACTTCTTGTTTTTATTTTTTTGGAAAGCACATCGCGGACCAGTTGACATCGCGAAGGGTTATTTCTGCAGCTCGAAGACTTTTGGTCTTTTTGTTTGTTTATATTGTGTGTGGGGGGGTGTTTTTTTTTTTTTTTGGCGTAAACATCCGAGTACATACCAAACGGCAAGATGTCCAGTAATGTCCCGGCGGATATGGTAAGTGAAGTTGTGACACTCTGATTTAATTGCGGCTTCCCATCTTGTTTGATCGGCAGGGACGCTGGCGTGGGGCGAGGGGTTGCCGGGGGCTGCCGAGAAGCCACCGCGGTGGCGGATTTGGAGAAGTTGGAGCTTCCGATTTCTCTCTTTTTCGAAAAGGGACTGCTTTGAACATGGGTTTTCTCATGCAGTTGCGTGTTCTCTCAATCGCTGAGGACCGTGGAAAAAGAAGTAAGAGAAACGTAGCCAGGCAGCCTGGCAGGGAAGGAGCCGTCTGGCTGTTTTTGCCAGAAGCCTGGGGACGCTGGTGTTTTAGCGCTTCGGGAAACGTCAGTGCCCGGGGGCAGAGCCGAGGGCGGCCGGCCCTCCTCGAGCCGGAGGTGGCCGGGGACAATCGCGCTCAGTCACTCTCGCAGTGGGCGCAAGCTTGGTATTTTTTCAGGAACGGGGCTCTGCACAGCACTTGCTGCGAGCCTTTTGCAGCGTCTGAGCGGGCGACTGTGGAGACGGAAACATTCCAGATGTTTAGTTTTTTTTTTTTTTTTTTTCCTACCCAACTCTCGGCTGACCGCCTATCGGTACTTTTCGTGTCTAGCCCAGGATTTGCAGTGCCAGATACGTAGTGCTATTACATCCGTAGACTTTGAAAGCTGCAGAAACGGCCTCTTGAGCTTTGGTCGCTTCGAGAACTCTCTTGTTTATTGACGCTTTTCTTTTTGTTTGTTAAAGGTTAGGCTTGTGAGGCTGTTGACAGTCACGGTGTAGCTCTACCGTGCTGGCGGGCGCTTTGTGTGAGTGTGAAATGACACTTTGCAGCCCTAAGGACTCAGAGAATGCAGTTAATAGGAAGTTGAAGAACTCGCTTTATGGAGAATGGAAGTTAATGCGGATGTGCTCACCGGAGTTAGCATTTGAGTGTGTATTCCTGCGAAAAAATAAAAAGGAACTTTGCTGATGACTGCATTTTAAAATGTCAAATACTTCTATGGGAGGAAACCTCCTTTGCAGATGTTTAAGATTGGAGAGATTAAAGGACTCCTCAGCGGGATATTTCGACCTTGGTGCAGAGACGTTTGCTTGTGTTTGATTTCTCATTTAGTGCGCTATTTAAATGCAAAGGAACCACGGGGTTTGTCTCTTGGGTGGCCTCGGGAAGCCTTCCTCTGTTCTGAGTAGGAGGGCTCCTGCATTGTCCGTGTAGTTTTCGCTCTCTTCCTGGCGCGCCCACCTGAGAACCGCGAGGGGAAGCTGGACGCGGGTTCCTCTACGCTGCTCTTGAAGTTGCCTGGGGAGGTCTCTGGACCGGGGTGGTGTGGCGGGGGAGGTGCCGCTTCCCCTGCTCTGTGGGCTCGCTGCCTCCAGCAGAGATTTGTTCTCTCTAAAGCCTCCATTTTATGTCATCACCGTGCAAGATAGGTTCTCCCTGAGTACCACTTACCCTGCCACAGAAGTTGTGATGCAGTAGATTTAAGTCGTTAAGACCGTGCCAGTGCTTTCCTCAGGCCCGGTGACGAAGGAAAGCTGAAATGTGCGTAGCGTCCGTCACAAATGGAGATAATTTGGGGGAATACCGTCTCTAAGTCACTGGAGGGTTTGGAAGCCGACGTCGGGATCCGGGGACTGGGAAGTAGGGGCAGGCTTTTGTTAATAGTTGCAATTATAAAATACAGCTATCTGTTTTAGATTGTATGTTAAGGCCTTGATGGCTCTGAGGTGCTTTGAGATCCCTTGATTAAAGGTGATATGCAAGGGCAAAGCTCTATTATGTAATAAACATATAATGCCCCGGTGATGCTGTTTGCGAGTGAGTACTAAGGAACAGCACAAGTTCGATTGTTCTGAGTAGTTTTTAATGTCTTGTTTTCTAGCTGGCCAGCTTGCTGGAGGTTAGGATCATTGTCTTTGATGAAGCCTTTTAAACCGTCATTTGCTGTGACTTACATGGCATTTTTGCTTAAAAGTACCTGAATTTGTCATATGCCTAGCATTCTCATCTTGAAATACACCACCATACATAATGGTTAGAAGTTGTTGACCAAATGCTCCATATTTGTCAGCAATTAATTCGAGTTTACCTTTCATGACTTAAACTGAGAGCAGTTTCCCACTCTTTGGATCTTGCAAAAGCCTGTGTCACCACTCCCACATCAAAAACATTTCCTTTGCAGCACAACTCTGAATTGATTAGGATGTGTATTGTTACGATCCATAAACTTGCAAGCATGCATATATGCATTTTTTGCTAGGTGCAGTAAAATGTTAAGCTTCCTAAGTGTTGACAGCTAGTATGTTGTGCTATTCGGAAACAAATGTTACGCTCTTTTGCATTTTAATGGTGCTTGTCAGCCTTATAGGAAAATCCTACTGGAGAGATGGGGTGGGGCAGTGAAGTTATAACCCCTGTCATGTTTTCATTAGAAGTAATTCATTCTTAAGCTATAGGACTTGCTAAATCGATTGATGTTTTTGGTAGTGTCTTCTAACCGCTGTGATCCTGACTTTAGAATCAGGTTTTTAGAAAAATGCCGGTTTTTGTTTTGTAAATAGAACTTACATTTAAATTTATTATTAGACAGGACATTCAATAAACTTGTGTGTTTAGCACAGAGTCTCACTTTTGGCATCCAAATTTAGTCTCTTTTTTGGAGGGGGGCAGTGCACTCTAGTGAAATTTAGTGTATCCTTAAAAAAAATTTGCAGTTGGTACTTTTCCAATTAACATTCTATAATATATGTGTCGTATAAATATAAAAGTGTTTATATGAAATATTGATTTTTCCTTTGCTAAGAGTGATTGAATTTGAATGGATGTACTAAACATTCTCAGTGTAGTAATTGTGCAAAATGTGAAAATATGTGGACAGAATATTATACATTGTATTTAAAGGATTCAATTCCTTTACTTTTTTTTTTATCAACCCAAATCATAGTTCGTGAGGGGGCAGTATTTCTTGTATATAATTGTAGCATGACTTATGTTAATAACCATCGATCTTCTGCAGGAAAATGTTTGTTACTGGTGTTAGTAGTAAGGCCTAAGACAGGATAGATAAGGTAGTAATTTTGCTTTCTGGATTGGGAAGGATGCTGACATAGATTCTTATATTTGTAAAAGTATTGTATATAGCATTTGTGCTACTGTTCAGCACTTTGAATTTAAATTATACTTTATGATGTCCATAAAATTGAAGAATCTACCGGAGAGAGAAATTGACATTGAGAGAATATTGGCAAAGCAATTTTGATCTTTGAAACGTTACAGTTGATTAAAGTTAAAGAAAAGCTCTGTATCTTTAAAAACTATTAATGTAGACTGCAGCAGAAATTGTCACAACCTGTGTTCTGGGGTTAAAGGAGATCATGACAACTCCAGATCTTTCATTGTGTCTCATGTGCTAAAACAGTACCTATGGTAATTTTTGGTATGCATTTTCCATTCATGGAAGAAATATTGGAGCCCTCTTGTGGACAGGAAATTACTAAAATGAATTTCCTTTCATAGTAAACTTTTATAACTTTTCCAAGTTGAAGTGAAATGATAGATGCAGAAATACAAGGGAAAAAGGCCATGCTAGGAAAAAGTTCCAAGAATAGGAAATTATTAACCATGAGAAAAGTATACCGAGATCGCTAATGTCAAAAGAGTCTTCTTATACTTAGGCTGCTTTTTATTTTTCTTTCTTTTGCTAGACTCTTAGGGTAAGTGGGAGGTAATAGAAGCTAAAGGATAGATAAATACCATATACAGTCAGCCCTCTGTTAACCATGTGTTTTATATCTGAGGGTTCAACCAACTGCAGATCATAAGGTTTTCATCTGTACTGGACATGTATAGACATTTCTTGTCGTTATGCCTGAGTGATGCAGAGTAACTATTATAGCATTTGCATTGTATGAGATATTATAAGCCACCTAGTGATGAATTCAAGTGCAGAGGCAGAGGTGTATAGGTTCTGTGCAAATACTGTGCCATTAAATAAAAGGCGCTTGAGCATCCACAGGTCTTGGTTTTGGCAGGGTATGTGTGTGTATGGCATAATGAGTGCCTTAATAACTAATGTATTTCTAAATTGTTTTACTTGAATGTCCCTTTTTTTTTTAAAAAAAAAATTATGTATTTATTCGAAAGGCAGAGTTACAGAGAGGCAGAGAGAGGTCTTCCATCTGCTGGTTCACTCCCCAAATAGCCCCAACAGCCAGAGCTGCACTAGTCTGAAAGCAGGAGCTTCTTCCGGGTCTCCCATGTGAGTGCAGGGGTCCAAGGACTTGGGCCATCTTCCACTGCTTTCCCAGGCCATAGCAGAGACCCAAATCTGGTTTGGAGCAGCCAGGACTTGAACCAGCGGCCATATGAGATGCTGGCACTGCAGGTGGTGGTTTTACCCGCTGTGCCACAGTGCCAGCCCTTGAATGTGTCTTATATTGGTGTTTTGAATTAGACATTTTATTAAGAAACATGACAAATTATTTTCCCCAGCGTTGAGTGGCTTCTTTCTAGTCTGGAATCCTACCGCTGTTCACATGCCCTCCTCTGTGAAACAGCCTTTGGTTCCTTCCATCCCACAGTGAGCATTCCTTCCTGTGAACCATTTTCCCTCAGTGCTTTGGACTCTGACAGATGCCAAGTTTATATGGATATAAATATCTTCTATTTGTTACATCTCCTGAAATTTCTGAAGTAGAATAGACATTTCTTGACTCAGGAAGCATTACTCTCATTGTTATTTATGGAAAATACAATTATTGTTTCATACTAGTACTGTTGACAGAGGTGTTAAATATGAAGCCTGTGATGTCTGCTCCTGTTATCATATTGACAATGAAATGTACCTTTTTAAATAATAAAACTTGAAATTTTAAATTAGTGGGTGAAGACCTGATGGCTGTGTTTTCATAATATCTCATAGGAAATGTGCTTTAGGAACTGACAGATAAACTTCTTAAATATGCTCTTTGATTTTCAGATTCCTCTCATTCTGGGGAAAAAAATTGTAGGTGACTGTAGAATTCTTGTTAACCTGGACACTTTGGATAATAAGTCATTCTGAATTAGTAAATCTCAATACATGGAGGTTGTGTTTTAAGATAGCCTAATTTAATATTTTTAGGCTACTGTTGTATTTACTTAAGTAGAATATACTACACACAACTTATTTTCGGTGACTCAGCGCCACCATCTGAATAATATTGATTGTACTTAGTAGTGTTTGTAAGTTACCTGCCTGTGTAATGTAGTGTTAAATCTGCAGGCCACAAGTGAGATGCTCTCAGTTCTTAATATAGATTGGAAAGCTGCATGTCTCCTTTACTAGGTCAGTGATTTACAAAATCAGGTGAAGCAAGTCAGTAGAAATGTGAAAATCACAATGTTAGAACTTCTGTAGTGCCCCCGGAAATTCATGGTGGAGGGCTAGATTTTTTTCTATCAGTGAAGGATTGGCTCTGAGGTTTTACTAGGTTTTTCGATTCAGGCTATCACAGTGAGTGTGGTTTCTTGAGGGAAGAAGTGGGAATTTTGTAATGTAGAAGCTTACAGCAGTGCCAGGGGTTTCTCAGAATTTTTCTATTATACTATACGGTTACTTTAAAAATGTCTGAGAGGCAGAGAGCTCCCATCTGCTGGTTCATTTCCCAAATGTCCCAAATGACATGTGCTGAGCCAGGGCCAAAGCCAGGAGCTCAAGAACTCCATCCTGGTCTCCCACATGGTCAGCAGTAACCCAGTTACTTGAGCTATGGCTGCTGCCTCCCATGGTCTGCACTAGAAGGAAAGCTGAGATCGGAAGCTGGAGCTGGGAAGCAAACTCTGGTACTGTGCTGTGGCACGTGGGCTTCTTAGCAAGCATCTTAATTGCTGGCTTGAACACCTTGCCCCTTAAGAGAATTTACAGATGGATCCCTTATTTATGTTACAACAGAGATTTCTAGACATAGATCTTTTTCCATGATGACAAGAAGTTTTCAATAGTATGTCATCTAGCAGATATTTTTGAGGAAAAAAAAAAACACACTAAGTTGTCTCTTCAAGAAAATTGACATTTTAAACAAGGAGTAAGGAAAAGAATCTGCTTTTCAGAAGAAACTGTTACGAAGAGAACATTTTGAAAGCATGTTTAGATACTTTGGATCTGTTAAAATCTTTCTTACAAAGAATTTCAGTGGACTTCGGACCCACTTTTATATTGGGAACACCAAAAGCAGGAAGTACTTGATTTAGTTTACAAAGATATTTGACATCAGGAAAATAAAATTTTAATAACTCTGACTTTTAACACAGTTTTGCTTAATTGGTGATAGAATGGAAAAAAGTATTGATTTGGTAAGCCAGTAAGCTACATCGTCTTCTCTGTGGATCTGTGCATCTTTGTGAGCTAAGTGTGTCAGCTGTGACTGGCAGCTCCCAAAACCAGCTTTCATGCACTAGAAAATTAAGAATTTAAAAAATGGAGGCTTATTCAATAATGATGCTCTCTTGTTAAAAGTAATAGTATTTGGGGGGCTGGCACTGTGGCACAGCAGGTTAACGCCCTGGCCTGGGGTGCTGGCATCCCATAAGGGCACCGGTTCAAGACTCGGCTACCGACTTGAGTTAGCCTGGTGGAGCAGAAATGTAACTGATTTTATATATTCTTGTAATGTGTAACGTAGAAGGGAATGCTTTTAAATTGGCTATTTTACTAGTTGTTAAAGGGAGCTTTCTGTCAACTTGTTGGAACTTTGAGTCCTCTTGTGTATGTATGCATTAATATAATAGGAATTTTCCTGTAAATGTACTACTTTGGCTTGTTTTTATATATATGTATATATATATATTTTTTTTTTTGACAGGCAGAGTGGACAGTGAGAGAGAGAGACAGAGAGAAAGGTCTTCCTTTGCCGTTGGTTCACCCTCCAATGGCTGCCGAGGCCGGCGCACCGCGCTGATCTGATGGCAAGAGCCAGGTACTTCTCCTGGTCTCCCATGGGGTGCAGGGCCCAAGCACTTGGGCCATCCTCCACTGCACTCCCTGGCCACAGCAGAGAGCTGGCCTGGAAGAGGAGCAACTGGGACAGAATCCGGCGCCCCGACCGGGCCTAGAACCTGGTGTGCCGGCACCACAAGGCAGAGGATTAGCCTAGTGAGCCGCGGCACCAGCGGCTTGTTTATATATCTAACAAGTAGATTGACTCGTAAAGGATTTAGTGCTTCAGGGGTTTTGTTTTTGTCTTTTATAATTTCTTAAATATTGATTGATTCAAACCTAATGGCATTTTTTTATTTGGATAATTTTCTGTGACTAGATTTTTATTTATCTTTTTATGACTAGATTTCAGAAGAAAATGTTCTTTGTGCTGAAGAAAATTGTCAAAATTTGGCATTGAATCTTGTTTATGTACTTAAGACGGCAATTGTGTCTAGACAAAATGTTCTCATGATACATGTATAGAACCACTTTATAATTTTGAACTGATTTTGACACATGTATATGAATGATTTAGCTAATTCCACATTCGTGGGCATTGTTTTAGTCTGTTTTCTGCTGCTGTAACAGAAGACCACAGGCTGCATGGATTATAAACAATGGAAGTGTGTTTGGCTCTTAGTTTCTGGAGGATAGGAAGTCTTAGATGGAGGAATAGCTGGTGAGGGCCTTCTTGTTTCATTTTAATACTGCAGAATGCATCAGGTGGGCTTGGGTGGAGGGGTGCAGGTACAGAAAGGAGAGGGGGGCTGAACTGTCCCCCCCTTTTTAAAAAATTTTTATTTATTTATTTGAGAGAGATCTTCCATTTGCTGATTCATTCCCCAGATGGCCATATCTGCTGGGGCTGGGCCTGGCCAAAGCCAGGCGCCAGGAGCTTCATCCAGGTCTCCCACATGGGTGGCAGGGGTCCAAGCACTTTTCCCAGGCTGTTAGCACACAGCTGGGTTAGAAGTGGAGTAACCAGAGTCCAACTGGTGCCCGTGTGGGATGCTTTACCCACTACGCCACAACACTGCCACAGTTCCTCTTTTTAATTAACCCACTTCTGCAAGGACTAAACTACTCCTGCTGTAAAAGCTTTAAATCTGTTCATGAGGGCAGAGCCCTCTTTGCCTTGTCATTCTTCAAGGTCCCAACTGTCAGCAGTATTGTATTAGGGAAAAGTTTTCAACACATGAATTTTAGGGGCCACCCTGAAACCATGGCAGGCATTTGAAAGCTATTACAAGGGAAGGCTTTGTGATATAGCTGGTTAAACCACCACTTGGGACATTCAGAAGCCTTGGTTCAAGACTCAGCTTATTGCTAATGTGTTCCCTGGGAGGCAGCAGGTGATGCCTCCAGTATTTGGGTTCCTGCCACCCATGTGGTAGACCAAGATAGATTTCCTAGCTGTTGGCTTCAGCCTTGCCCAACCTTGGCTGCTGCAGCCATTGGGAGGATGAACCAGTGAATGGATGGTCCATTTCTCTCTTTTCTGTCTCTCTCTGCCCTTCCTTCTCCCCCCTACTCTTTCATTATTGCTCTGTCTTTCAAATAAATCGAAGTAAATAAACTTTGAAAGGCAACAATAAACCTTAATATAATGAATATTCTTAAACATGTCTCCATGCCTTGTCTGATTATTCTTTTAAGATAAAATTCTTAGAAATGTAGCTTTTGCTGATAGATAAATTGGGTGGCCGGGGGCAGGGGGGAAGATGCGTGTTTCCTAATTTTAAAGCATCCTTGAATTTGTGTATAAACCTAGTTTTTTTTTTTTCATTGTGCTATTATTCTTTTAATGTGCTAGGTTATATTTTATTTAGAGTGCTTTCATTTTTGTTTGTGAAAAGATTGGTTAACAATTTTAATTTCTTGTAAAATCTGGCAGATGTAAGCTTCAAGGTTACACTGACCTCATAAAATGAACTGGAAAATATTTTTTATTTTCTAGAAATTTGTGAAGATTGATTTATTTCATCCATAAATGTTCCAAAAAATTCACTTGTGAAGCCATCTGGAGTTTTCTTATGGAAATTGATTCTCTTTTTTTCAATACAGAAAAGACTATTCACATTTTGTTTTTCTTTGTCAATTTTGATAGTTTTTCACAATATCCTTTTATAATTTTGGTATTTATAGTATCTAAGATATTTGCTTTCTAAGTCTGCTTATTGGTGATTTGTGCCTCTTTATCAGTCTTTTTTTTTTTTTTTTTTTAAGATTTATTTTATTTTGTTTGAAAGAGTTACAGAAAGAGGTAGAGCCAGAGAGAGAGAGAGGGGTCTCCATTCTGCTAGTTCTCTCCCAAAATGACCGCAACAGCCAGAGCTGAGCTGATCCGAAGCCAGGAGCCAGGAGCTTCTTCCAGGTCTCCCTTGTGGGTGCCGGGGCCCAAAGGCTTAGGCCATCTTCTGCTTTCCCAGGCCATAGCTGAGAGCTGGATTGGAAGAAGAGCAACCAGGACACAAACTGGCGCCCATAGGGGGTGCCATTGCTGCAGGCTGGGGTTTTAATCTGCTGCGCCACAGTGCTGGCCCCTATCACGTTCTTTTCAAAGGACCAATTTTCAGATTTAAATTTTGCTTTTTACTTTCAACTGGTTTCTGCTTTTACTTTTAATTCAAGTCTCTTGAAATGGCTACTTAAGTCATTAATTTTTAGCCTTTAGAGGCAGAGGCGGCGGGGGGGGGGGGGGTCTTCTATCCGCTGGTTCACTCCCCAGATGGCTGCAACAGCCAGAGTTGAATCCATCAGGAGCCAGGGAGCTTCTTCCAGCTCTCCCATGCGTATGCAGGGACTCAAGTGTTTGGGCCATCTTCCACTGCTTTCCCAGGCCATTAGCAGGGAGCTGGATCAGAAGTGGACCAGCCGGGTCTCAAACTGGCACCCATATAGGATGCTGGTACTGCACGTGGCGGTTTTACCTGCTATGCCATAGCACTGGACTGTCAAGATATTTTTTTAATGTGTACATTTATGTCTGTGAAATTTTCCTCTAAAAGCTAGCTTTAGCTGGGTCTCACAAGTATATTATTTTTTGTTATTTAATTCAGAATATTTTAAAGTTTCTCTTGTGGTTTCTTCTTTGACCTATGGTTACATTGCTGAATATTTAAGTATTTGGGAGATTTCCACCTGTCTTTTGTTATTGATGTCTAATTCTGTTGAGGTCTGGAACCATTCATCTTATGATTCCAGTTGTGGATAATTTGTTGGCACCTGTTTTCAGTTTTCAAAAATTGAGTGTGGTGTGCATATATATCAAGTTTATTAATCATGTTCAGCCTATTATATCACTATTAACTGAGGAAAAATTTAATAAAATCTCCAACTATGTGAGAATTCTCAGAATTCTCAGAAACTTCCTTTATTTAGTATTCTCAGATTTTGCCTCATATATTTTGAGGCTAGATTATCAGCTGAAAATAAATTTATAATTGTTGCATTTTTCTATTGGCTCAACCCTATATCTTTATATCTAGTAATACTGTTTTGCTTTAAAGTCTGTTTTTTATATTAGATTTTTCCTTTGGATTCTCTCTCCATTTTCCTTTCAGCCTATCTCTGTCCTTATACCGAAGATGAATTTCTTTAAGTATCATATAATTGGGTTTTGTTTTTTATTCAGTTTGATAATCTTTACTTTAAATGTAATATAATTATGTACAAGGTTATTTGGGTTTAAATTGACCATATTAGGTGAGTCTTTTATAACTTCCCCTCTCATTTCTTGCTTTCTTTTGAATTAATCAAGCATTTATTCCATAGTTCCCAGTTTAGTGTATTTATTATAAATTCTTTTATTGATTAGAGATTACAATATACATCTTTGATTTGAGTCTGTCATAGGTTATTGCCTTTATGACTTCCAAGATAATGGAAGGGCCTTACAACAACTTAATCCCATTTACTCCTTTTCCACTGTTTATTTTCAAAATTCTTGTTTGTGAGGGAGAGAGGGGTAGAGAAAGAGAGGGAGAATATGAATGCTCCCTTCTGCTTGTTCCTTTCCCAAATGCTCCAAAGGACTGAAGTTGGGCTAGGGGCTGAAGCCTGGGTATTGAGCTCAGTACTCCAGTGTGGTTTGTTGGTGTCTTAAGTGTTAAGCCAAACACCTACCCCTGCTTTATTTTATTTTATCTTATAATTTTTATTTTATTTATTTATTTGAGAGGCAGAGAGAAAGGGAGAGAACTCTTAACCCCTGGTTTATTTCCCAAATGCCCACAATAGCTGTGATTCAGCCAGGCCAGAACCAGGAGCCAGGAACTCAATCCAGGTCTCCTATGTGGGTGGCAGGGATCCAGGCACTTGAGCCATCACCACTGCTTTCCAGAGTATACATTTATAGGAAGATGGAATCAGGAGCAGAGCCATAAATTGAACCCTGACCCTCCAGTAGGGGATGTGAATATCTCAGTTGGCATCTTAACTGTTATACTAAATGCCCACCCTTGCTTTATTTTTAAACCCCAAACCATTGTTGATGAGATAATGGTAACAATTATAGTATTGTTTAATATAGTCATTACTCACTTCACTTTGTTCTAGAGTGTCGCTCCCCCTCTTCATGGAGGAATGACACTAAACCCTGCCTAGGCTTCATATCCGAGTCACGGCACCATTATGTCGCTCCCCCTCTTCGTGGAGGAACGACACAGGACCCTGCGCTGTTCTTTTGTCTGCTCGGCCCTCCCAGGGTTTGCTGCTGGTTCTTCCCGGGTTGGCTACCGACCCTTCCACCTCCGTGGAAGGGCGGTTCCCCCTAGCCACTTTCCCCACTTCCGCGGGGGAGCGGCACACCCGCCGGCCAGCTCTCTCGGGGGCTGCACAGGTGTTCCTTCAGATGTTCCCCTTAGATGTTCCCGGTGCATGTTGTCTCTCTCCTCCTTTATAGTCCTCTTCCACCAATCCCAACTCTGCTACCCACACGCCGAGTACGATGCTCTCCTCCAATCAGGAGCAGGTCCTGCTGTTTATTGGTTGAACTGGAGGCAGCTGTGTAGAAGCTGTTTCCTCCTCTCCCAGCGCCATATTGTGGGAGAGCAGATGCACAGAATAAGTCTTAATTCCAGTAACTTAGTCTAGTCCGAGTTGCTCCCCACACTAGAGGTCTTCATTTCTTCCTGTGTTGTGTATTTGCAGCTGGATAGTTTTCCTTTTAAGTAGGAAACTTCCTTTATTTAGTATTACTTTTAGTGCAATCTTCTGATAATGAATTCTATTTTTGTTTGCCTGAAAAAGTCTTCATTTTGTTTTTTTTTTTTTTTTTTTTTTTTTAGATTTACTTATTTGAAAGGCAGAGAGGGTTTACTCTCTAAATGGCTGCAACAGCCAGAGCTGGACTGGTCCAAAGCCAGGAGCTTCTTCAGGGTCTCTCCCACATGGGTGCAGGGGCTCAGTCACTTGGGATATCCTCTGCTGCTTTCCCAGGTGCATTAGCAGAGAGCTAGATTGGAAGCAGAGCAGCTGGGACTTGAACTGGTGCCCATTTGGGCATCACAGGCTGTGGCTTTACTTACTATGCCACAACACTGGCCCCTTGCCTTCAGTTTAAAGAATGTTAGCCAAAATTCCTTATTTTTTCTGTTGAATTCTATTTTTTTAATTCCTTGTATTAAATTCTAATTTCCTTCTGGAACTACAATTATGGGACTGTTCGGTTTTTTCATTGTTTCCATTCCATTTTTTCTCCTCTGTCACTTTGAGTATTTTCTATTAACCTGTCTTCAGGCTCACTTGTATCTTCTATATCCAGTATGCAGTTATGCCTAATTATTGATTTCTTAGTTTGGGCTTTTGTATTTTAATCACTAAATGGATTCAAGTTTTCATGATTTTTTCATCTGTTTTCCTAAGGATATTAATCATTTTTGCAAAATTCCTGTTTAATGACTGTAATACCCAGTTCATCTGTGAGTCTGTTTTTACTGTCTGGTTTTTGATCATTTGATCCTTTTTCCATGGATGCCTGCTAATGTTTTATTAACATCCTGATGAAAAATTATGGATGTGAGTGATGGTTATCTTCTTCCAGATATATTTAATATTCTATGGCAGGCAGTTAGAAGAACATTGATCGCTTTAATTCATCAGTGATTGATATGACATTATAGCTGAAGTTAGAACTTTTAATAGGGCTCCCTCTGTTGTATAGCCCTTTTAAACTTCAGTTGGAAGATTGAAGTATTTACCAAGATCCCTCTTCCTTAGCAAGTCCTGAAGTTCATGTATTGTGAAAGCTGCTTAGCTTTTAGCCCTTTTAGAGCCATCTTTTTGCTGAATTTCAGTCTGTATCTGTGATTTCAGCACAGTGCTCAAGGGCAGGAGTTGAGCAGAACGTTGGACTTGTCTCTTTGAAGTTCCTTTTTGTCTATGATCCTCAATTCTTGGCTACCTTGCTAGTATAGAATTCATAGAATTCCAGGGTGTTTTTTTTTTTTTCCCCTTTTTTTCTTTTTCAGATTTGAAAGCAAAAAGAGAGACCAGTCATACCCATTGGTTCACTCCTAAATGCCTGCAACAGGTGGAGGTGAGCTAGACTGAAGCCAGGAGCCCTGAACTCAGTCTGGGTCTCCCACATAAATGACAAGAACCCATTACTCCAGCCATCACCCACTGTCTTCTAGGGTGCACATTAGCAGAAAGCTGAAATGAGGAATGGAGCCTGGATTTGAACAGGCACTCATGATAGGGAGCACAGGCTTCCAAAGTGGTGCTTTAATTCCTGTGCCAAAAGCTGGCACCACTTTTACTCTGCCTGGTCCCATAGATGGATACAAATTCTGGGATGCTGCCTTTGACTTGGCCTCTGACCCTTTGCTAGTAGTTGACATTATCTCAAGGGGAAAGGGGAAAGGTAGTTCCCCTTCTTGGGGGATCTTTGCTTCTGATGTCCTTGCTCTTGATTTCTCCCTCTATGCCTTTATATAATGGAGATTTTTCTTATTCAGAACGGAGAATGGAGTTAAAGATAGAAAATGGAGTTAAAGATAATGTGTATTTTCTGTGAATCATTTGCAGCTCTTGTTTCACCTTGATAGTTGTTTTCAGTAGGAAATTCAATCTGATATTGCTATTCCCTCATAGCTAGATTTAAGTACCCTTTCTTTTTGTGCCTTCTATTTTTTGTTGTTTGAGCTGTGTTGATAGTTCTCTCTTCCATCCTTCAAATACTAAGAGTAGTTAAAGTGAACGCAGTACTTAACTGTTACTATAACACTATTAGCCAAGCAGTTGCTTGAAGTCGGCATCTTCAGGAGTCACCTGTGATTCCTCTCTTTCCCCTGTCCCCCATGTCTAATTCATTTCAAAGTGTATTTGGAATCCATCCAGTTCTCTTCCTCTCCATTCTGCAACTCAAGTGGAAGCACTGCCTCTCTCCTGGACTGCTGCCTTGGTCTTGGAACTAATCCTACTTCCATTTACATTCCCCTGTAATACCTTTTCTAAAAATAGCTCGAGTGTCTCCATTGAAGAGTAAATTCCCAGCTCTTAACATGGCCTTTCAGGGTCCTTCATGGTCTGACTGCCTTTTTCAATGATCTCGCCTCATTTGACTTACTGTATTTCAGTTAGGCCAAGTCTGATTCCTTGTAGTTCCTTAGACATGCAGCAGGATCTTTTCCACAGCTATGCTCAACCTTTGTACACACTAGTCCTTTTGCCTGGGCTACTTATCCATGTATTTCTATACCCTCTGTGCATGAGTACTAGCATCTTAGCTTTTCTGTAAGATAATCGTATCTCAGATTGCCCTCACCTGCTTAACTTCTGTCACAAGACCCTTGCTGGCCTCCATAGCACTTGTTGACCTCTGTAGTTTGCTCATTTGATATCTCTAGTAGGCCACAAATTCCAGGAGGTATATATTTTCCATTTGCCACTATAACCAATACTTTGGTAGGATGCCTTTTGTTTGCTAGGTTCTTAGTAAATGTTTGTGGATTACAGGATTAAATAACTTATAGACATTGTGCCAAGCTCATTACTTGAAGCATGTTTAAGTCTCAAAAAAAAAAAAACACAAAAAACTGTCAGAACAAGCCTACCACATAGGTCTAGTGTTAACTACCTTTATTACTGAGGGAAGTGAGTGTTTCTAAAGCTTGCTGATTTTCCTGAAGCCAGCTTGTTAGGTGGACTTTTTTATATTCTTAGATTTTGTGTGTGTGTGTTACTTTTCTATCCTTTTGACCATTTTTCACCTCCTTTATTTCATGTCTTCTTATTTTCTTGACTGAATCTTTTTTTTTAAGATTTATTTATTTATTAGAGAGAGAGAAATCTTTCATCTGGTGATTCATTGCCCTAATGGCTGTAATGTCCAGGGCTTCTTCTTAGTCTCCTTTATGGGTGCAGGGGCCCTAGTACTTGGGCCGTCCTCCGCTGCTTTCCCAGGTGCATTAGCAGGGAGCTGGATTGAAGGGGAGCAGCCACAACTTGAAATGGCACCCATGTGGGATACCAGCATTGCAGGCAGCAGCTTTACCCATTATACCACAACACCAGCCCCATATTTTTATTTTCAAATTCCATTTCCCTGAACTTTAAAAAGTCTCCTTATGTTTAGTATATTCAATGGTGAGAAGTACTGCAGAGAGAGATAAAGCAGGAAAGGAGGTTGGGGAGTGCTAAAATTGCCCTTGGTGTTCAGTGTTAAGTAGTGTGACCAGGGACAGGAGTCTGTAGTGTTGGTGTTTGAGGGTCTGGAGATGGGGAGCGAGCCAGGCAGCTATCCTAGGAAATTGTATTCTAGGCAGAGGGAATATTACCTCATTTGATTTCTTTGTTCTTTTTCAGTCTGTTTCTTCTGCCAGTCCCTTAAAGTTTTGTGTTTCTGGTGTTTTTTATTTCTGACCTCTATGTGATCTAAGTGATCTCATTATTTTACGACCTGAAGAGAAACCAGAATATGATCTCATTATTTTCCTCATTAATTTGGGCAGCATACATTTTTTTAATTCCCAGTGTACCAGATGGATCCTGTCAATAGTCAAGAGACAACCATTTTTTCCCTAATGTCTCTGAAATCAATTCCTCTTCTCTATCACCACTATATTCAACCGGTTCTCCATCTAGATGTCTTTCTCCTTTATCCATTACTGTCTGCTTACCACCCTTTTCCCAGGTTTGTCTTTTGAAAAACAGGGATCTCATCATCTGATCACTCTACTTAATAATGGCTGGCTATCACTCATAGGTCAGTCCGGGCCAGGCTCCTTCCCATGTGGCATTAAGGCTCTTGGTGGTGGCTGCAATCCAGCCTCATCTGCTGCTATTACTCCCTTGCGTGTATCCTCTTTCTGCGTTGTGATGATCCCCTGCTTGCCCACAAATCTTTCTGTTAATGTTTATGCTTCTCTCTTGCATCCTTGCAGATGAAAGCATTTCCGCAGAATGTGCCTCTTTTCTCACTCTGTTTGCACCTGAGATTTGTCTTCAACAGCACTGTTAATTCCTTGGTGAAGTCTTAAGACTTTATCAGGCAGCTAGTAGTTAAGTCCAGTAGCTCTAAACCAAAGTGACCCTTGAGGCAAAGCTGCCTCCTGGGAGGGACCAAGGAAGAATAGCCAGAGATACAGGCTGGCTTTTTCCTTCAGGGGTTGCCAGCAGTATAAAGCAGCTCCATACAGATAGAACTAACCTCAATCCTCATCAGGTGTCAACATCTCTGCTTTGATGGTCTAGGAACTTCCAGATAGGGATGCTTCTCAGCACTGCTTACTGTACCATCAAAATGCTCAGGTGACCAAGGCCAAGTCTGCAGGGAAAGTAGATAAAGGAAGCTAGGTAAAAGGTTTGGAATCCTAAGTAATTGGCCTGAACTCAGATCTGGGCTGCAGAATCAATTGTTCTCTCACAAGTATTATTCTACACTAGTACTTGTAAATGGTAAATACTTTAATCTCTTTGCTCCATTAGACTGTACTCTTGAGGACAGAGAGAGGTCTTCCCTTCCTTTCTATTCCCCTGTACCTAGCATAATGCCTAGGAGATACAAAATACTCAACAAATGTCGAATTAGCACTGCAATTCTGTTAAATAGAACTTTAAACAGGTTGGAGATATTCTTTTTGTATTGTCCAATGAAGTAGCCACTAGCTACATGTGGTTGTTGAATATTTACCATGTAGCAAGTATGACTGAGGAACTGAGTTTAGTGGCTACTATATTGGACAATGGTTTGCATAGTTAATTTTCTCAATGGACAAAACAGATCTCTGACATTTTTTTTTTTGTCTTGTGTTTCAGATGGTCACTGAAAGCTAAGCCTTGGGTTTTACTTTCTGATTTTTCTAGTTTTTTTTTTTTTTCATTTAGTGTCTGCATCCATCATTTGCTTCTATCATCATATGTACTGTCATCAGTCTACTTTGATGTAGAATGACATATAATCAAGCTTGATGAATTATCTTTTTAAAAAGAACAAGTACTGTAGGAACCTGGAAGTTATCTTTGATGTCTTCTTAACTCCAGAAGAATATAAAAATGGAGAGAAGGATTAAAAATTATAAATTTACCTCATAGTTGAGTTTTTGGTAGCAGCTATTCATATCATGCTTTGATGCTTGTTAGTTTGCACCTAGAGAAAGAAAGTTTTACTAAAAAATAGGGACATCTTGCTTTTCAGAGGTGCAGACAAACTCCAAGTTGGCATAGGAAGCAAGCAAACAGTTTTTTCCTTCCCCAAACTACTGTCTACCTTATGCCATTGGGAATTAGGATAGGCAGCCAAGAAAAAGTAAAAAACTGGGAAAACATTTGCTCTAGATTCTTTATTCTTGGTTTACTCTTAGGGTGTATGTCGTGCAGAGCGCTAGGCTTATACTTTTGATTCTCAAATTATGCCAACTCATGAGTCATTTCTGGAAGAAATGCTTACTTATTTCATTTGTCATTTTAGAAGCACTAGATAGGCAGCTGGAATTTTTTTGGGACAGTTTAAGCAGCTATCTCAAAATGGGTAAAAATGATTCTGCCCTGAAATGGTAAAAACCTTTTCTGGTTTCCCAGATAACTTGAATAACTTGGGTAAGTTTTAATTACCTGAGAAATGTACCAGAAAATAAGATTTTAAAAATATACTTTAAAATAGTACACATGTGTGCTATTAAGTATGTTAATGTGCCATTCAGCATCAGTGAAATGTAACTTAGCCTCCATAGTAAAAGGCATGACATTTACCTTGTCTGTGATCCCTCACTGTGCCTGACCAGCAATTCCTAAAGGAAGTGGTTGTGTGGCTTTTCCCATTTTGCTCTTTCTTGGCCATATTCTATTCATTTTTTTTTCGTTTAAAAATCTAAACTTACTGCTTTTTTTTTATTTATTTATTTTTTACTTGAAAGAGTTGCAGAGGGAGAGAGAGAGACAGAGAGACTGACTCTATCTGTAGTTTATTCCCCAAATGACTGCAGTGGTCAGGACTGGGCCAGGCTGAAGCCAGGAGCCAGTAGCTTGCTCCAGGTCTCCCACATGTGTGCAGGGGCCCAAGCATTTGAGCCCTCCTCTGTTGCTTTCCAGACCATCAGCAGGGAGCTGGATCAGAAGTAGAGCGGCTGGACTCAGACGGGTCCCCGTGTGGAATGCCAGCACTACAGATGGTGGCTTAAACTGCCACACCACAGCACTGTCCCCTTATTGCTTCATTCTAACTTTGTTGCTAATCGGAAAAGCAATGGGATTGTCATAAAGCTTGTAAATTAGAAGATATATTAAATAACACCATTTATGAGATTCTGCTTCTTACAAATGAATGCTATTAGTGTTTTTGCTGTCTGCCCTCTAGACTTCCTATGTTCGTATATACACAGTTGACTCATTTTGAAGTGTTCTGATTTGAGGAGGTCTTAATACTTCCTTTTATGGGAAGTTTATATTCACTAAGAAAACCTTTAAGTCTGAATTTTTAAAAAAAGGTTTATTTATTTATTTTGAAAGAGTTACAGAGAAAGAGAGATTGATCTTCCATCTGCTGGTTCACTCCCCATGTGGCCACAGTAGCCAGGGCTGAGCCAAGTGGAATCCAGGAGACAGGAGCAGGGATTCAAGAACCTGGGCCATCTGCTACTGTTTTCCCAGGCCATGCAGGGAGCTGGATTGAAAGTGGAGCAGTGGGACATGAATAGGTTTGTGGCCATGTGGAATTCCAGTGTTGCAGGCAGCAGCTTTACCATGCTACACCACAATGCCAGCCCCTGAACTTTTCTTAGGATAAAATCAGCTTCTTGTTAACATATTATATCTACCATTTTTCCTTTTTTTTTTTTTTGACAGGCAGAGTGGACAGTGAGAGAGAGAGAGAGAGAAAGGTCTTCCCTTTGCCATTGGTTCACCCTCCAATGGCCGCCACGGCTGGTGTGCTGCGGCCGGCACACCGCGCTGATCCGATGGCAGGAGCCAGGTGCTTATCCTGGTCTCCCGTGGGGTGCAGGGCCCAAGCACTTGGGCCATCCTCCACTGCACTCCCTGGCCACAGCAGAGAGCTGGCCTGGAAGAGGGGCAACTGGGACAGAATCTGGCGCCCCGACCGGGACTAGAACCCCGGGGTGCCGGCACCGCAAGGCAGAGGATTAGCCTAGTGAGCCGTGGCGCTGGCCACCATTTTTCCATTTTTAAAATGCAGCCAGGCTGGTGCTGCGGCGTAGGGGGTTAAGGTCACCACCTGCAGCACCATATGGGTGCTGGTTCCAGTACTGGCTTTTCCACTGCGGATCCAACTCCCTGCTAATGTGCCTAGGAAAGCAGCAGAAGATGGTTCAAGTCCTTTGGCCCCTGCACCCATGTGGGAGTCTCAGATGAAGTTCCTGGCTCCTGGCTATGACTTGGCCTAGCCCCAGTCCCAGCCATTGCACCCATTTGGGGAGTGAACCAGCAAATGCAAGACTTCTCTGTGTCTCTACTTCTCCCTCCCTCCCTCTCTCTCTCTCTAACTCTGCCTTTCAAAATAAAATAAATCTTTTTTTTAATAAAATACATATCTATAAGTTGTGTCTCTCTGGTACACAAGAACACAAGATTCTTAAAAAGTTTCCTTTTTTTTTTTTTGGACAGGCAGAGTTAGTGAGAGAGAGACAGAGAGGAAGGTCTTCCTTCCGTTGGTTCAACGCCTAAATGGCCACTACGGCCAGCGCGCTGTGCTGATCAGGAGCCGGGAGCCAGGTGCTTCCTCCTGGTCTCCCATTCGGGTGCAGGGCGCAAGCACTTAGGCCATCCTCCACTGCCTTCCCGGGCCACACCAGAGAGCTGGACTGGAAGAGGAGCAACCGGGACAGAATCCGGCACCCCAACTGGGACTAGAACCCAGGGTACTGGCTCGCGCAGGTGGAGGATTAGCCTAGTGAGCCACAGCGCCGGCAAAAAGTTTCTTGTATTTAAAATTTTATCTACCCCACCTACCAAAAGTGAAAAAGGAAATAAAAGCCTAATTGTATGATTTATAAAATTTAAACATATCATTTACTTTGCAGAAACTGCATTTTAGAAAGTTCATTGGTTGGGTTCAGTGTCTGCCTGTTTATAAGCTACTTTCCCTGCTAGATATGTTCAACCAAGGCAGCATATTCCAGTGACAGTATTGTTAATGTATTTTGTTTTTACAAAGCCAGTGGAACGGGCCGGCGCCGTGGCTCACTTGGCTAATCCTCTGCCTGTGGCGCTGGCACACCGGGTCCTAGTCCCAATTAGGGCGCTGGATTCTGTCCTGGTTGCTCCTCTTCCAGTCCAGCTCTCTGCTGTGGCCTGGGAGTGCAGTGGAGGATGGCCCAAGTGCTTGGGCCCTGCAGCCACCTGGGGGACCAGGAGGAAGCACCTGGCTCCTGGCTTCGGATTGGTGCAGCGCGCCGGCCGTAGCAGCCATTGTGGGGAGTGAACCAACAGAAGGAAGACCTTTCTCTCTCTCTCTCTCTCACTGTCTGACTCTGCCTGTTGGGGGAAAAAAATAAAACCAGTAGAACACCATAAAGCAAAAGTAAGTTTAAAGAAAATCAATTTTTCAATGGCCTTGTAGTGGAGAAACAAAGCAAGTAAAAGGCTTTTATTGGCGTATTAAACTTTACTACCTGTGGAATAGATATCCAGTGAATAAATGATACACACAGAAAATATTAGCTCAATGAAAGAATTCAGCATGTTCTTTTGGAAAGGACAGCGTCTTCGGGTTCCAAGGGAACCTTAGCATCTGCGGAGCCATTGTAGCCCACGCTATTACTTTTACGGGGTTTAAGTTAATGCTACTGATAAACTTTTGTAGGATGGCTGCAAAAGATAGTAGTACATCAAGCTTTCTAAACCATTTGATTAGTTTCCTAAGAACTTTGGTGATTATGAAATGACATAGCTGTAAACAGTAAATACAAGTTCAGCTTTGCTGTGTCATAGGGAAGGCATTTTATTTTTCCCTGTGATTTTGCGTAATAAGCATTTCAACATACTGAAATGTGTCTCACACTTCATAGTTTTTTTCTTTATTTTTTTAAAATTTATTTGAGAGAAAGAGAACTCCCATTTACTAGTTCAGTCCCCAAATACCTGCAATTGTCACTGGAGAAAAGGCCATGGAAGCCCTGGGGTTCTTGTCTTCATGCAAGAAAGAACTCAGGCATGAGATAGAGATAAGGGATAGGGAGAAAGTTACATGGTTGAATGGAGCGAATACACCTGGGCAGGCCAGGCTAGGGGCTCAGCAGAGAGCAGAGAGCAGAAGGCTGAGTGCTCAGTCTTTGTTTAAACTCCCAGGTTTTTAAGGGAGTCTGTTTACCCACCTCCCCCCTCTCCTCCAGGACAAAGGATGGGGAGACCTAGCAGAAGAGTTTGTTGGGTGAAAATTAGCAAATTCCTCCCAAGATTTTCACTGAGCAGAGTAGTAGGGGGGCTTCCCTTGGGGCATCTGTGAAGGTTTTATTGCCTCCTGTTAGTTGGTTCTGAGGAGAGAGAATTCTCCTGGGAGCTTTCCTTGGGGAGAAGGGCTGAGACCTCCTGGGAGGTTATCAGGGTCTGAGCAAGACTTTGAAGTGCAAGATGCTGGGCTTCTGGAGCTTCCACAGTAGGTGCTGGTCTTCAGGCCCTTCTTGAACACACATAGGCTAATTCCTGACTTCTGCCTAACAGAACTGCCAGGACTAGGCCAAGCTGAAGCTGGGAGCTGGAAACTCAATACAGGTCTCACGCTGGTGGCAGGAACTGTTACTTGAGACATCACCACTGTCTTCGAAGGTCTGCTTTAGTGAGAAGCTGGAAGTGGGTATAAAACCCCAGAAACTCTGATATGGGGTACTAGCATCTTAACTGGTACCTTAACTGCTAGGCCAAACTCCTATCCCTCATTATGTTAATTGAGTTTTCCGTAAAGTTTTTGAATTATCCAGTACATTAGAAATGACACAGTTTTAAGAGTTAGTTACAGAGAAGGAGAGACAGAGAGAAAGGTTTTCCATCTGCTAGTTCATTCCCCAGATGGCCCCAACAGCTGGAGCTGGTTCAATTCCCAGATAGCCATAAGAGCTGGGGTTGGGCCAGGCTAGTGCCAGGAGCCGGGAACTTCATCCTGATCTCACCTATCGGCGGCAAGGACCCAGGTACTTGAGCTGTCATCTCCTGTCTCCCAGTGTTCTTTAGCAGGAAGCTGGATCAGAAGTGGTGGGTGGGAATCTTATCTCAGGCATTCTGATACTGAGGGGCTTAACCTACTGCGCCACAATGCCTGCCCCACCCCCCTCGATTTCAGTTCATTATTTTAAATAAGCTGTAGTTATCCAGGATCAGTTACTGCAAATATAAGTGCTTTATTATATCAAGTCTTCTAATCCCATGACTTGATAGGTTAATTTTTTTAGGGATTTGTAGAAGTATCTTTGTAACAGACTCTCTAGTTTATATGGGTTTGCTGGAATCTTATATTAATTTTTTTTTGTACTCTATGACCATGTTTTTTTATTCCAGGACTTTTGGAATGGATATATATATATGCAGCAAGATAACCTTTCTTGACCTTGCCCTTTCATCTTTCATACCACATGGGAAGAGGCTTCAAAATGTTCCTGGAAAACTGCAATTACAAGATAAATTTATCCTGGAAAAAAATGTCTTTTAGAAATCCATGTATAGTTTTTTCATGATACACATTTTCCATAAACTTGTTGAAGACACCCCTGGAATTCATGGATTTCAAAATCTTTGCACCAAAATAAATTAATTTTTTAATCTCATTTCCACTAAGTGTTTGAAAACCCTTGTTTTTCATTTTGCGTCCCAAAGCTAAATGACTATCTTTACATGGGATCTGACTCATGTCTTTCAGATTATAACATTCAGAGAGTCACCAAGGTGGGATTTTGTAAACACATTTAGAAAAATTTTGAACATATGCAGAGGTGTGGTGTTACAATGAAACCCCCATGTATCTGTATGCTGCTTTCAGCAGTGATCAACTCATGACCAGTAATAACAGTTTGTCTAAGTCCAATCCTATTCTGTTTGCTTCTCTTGGATGTTTTGAAACAAATCACACATGTCTTTTTTTAATGATTAATATTTCCAGGTAAACATTTTAACACACTATATATATATTTGAAAACAATCATGATCATATCTCAGCCTCAAAAACTAGCAGTAGTTACCTAATATTATCAAACATAATAATATGAAGGCATTGAAAAATTGACATTTCAGAATGGGCTTAGCTTTACAGTGAGTTTTGTCTTGATGAACGTTGGAAGGCTAGACAGCATGGGAAAGTTCATGAGACAGCTTATTTTTTTAACATACTATGAGCAGAAAGTCTTACTTTGCTATCAGAATATACAAACTTATACATAGGCCACTAATGTTGAGCATAAGCATGCTTGGACATAGGTATTGTGTAAACTAAGACCTTTCTAAGAAAGATAACTGTTTCTTGAAAGGCTACAAAAACTACCGCAACATTTAGAAATAGTTCTTGAATAAAAAAAAATCCTTCAGGTCTTCAGTTGGCTTTAATTTGAGAAAGTATTAGGTTTGAGAAAATATTAGGTTTCTGTCTTATAAATAGTATTTTTACCTCTGGTTGAGTGCCCAAAACAGTTCTCTCTTTCCTTTGCTCTGTAAGAGAACAGTAGTTATGTAAATAATTGATGCTAAGTGTCCCTGAATTCCTGTGGCTTGAAGGCTTTACAGATACTAACTTTCTCTTCCTGACTGAAAAGGATGTGTGTGATAGTATCCTTTTTTTCTTTTGTCTAAATTTAGACTTGATCATGAATTAGAAAGCTTGTGAGCATATGTGAACAAGAAGTAGGATATGACTGTTTTCTCATTTTTAGCTTTTGTTGTTTTTGAACTTCCTTTTGTCAGAGCTATGTGCTGGTGTGATGTGGCATTCTATGCCAGGGACTTGTAACAAGGACTAAAATAAGATTTCTGAATGAACTACACTAATTTGCTAGACTAGCAGCTGCATCAAATTTTAAAAATAAACTTTTGCTATCAGTTCAGGCTAGAACAAGTTATTTTTTCTGTAACTCAAACTGAATAAAAGCAAAAGTTTAAAACATTTTCTGGATCAAATCTAATTTTAAATCCTTGGTTTACAGAGAGACCACTACTACTGTGTGAAACACCTGCCCCTGATGTGTTTTTAAATAACACAATATTGGGGCAGGCATTTGACCACTGTGGTGAAGTGGCCATTTTGGACACCCCTACATTGGAGTGCCTCATTGAGTCCTGGCTCCTCTTGTTCTGATCTAGCTTCCTGCTGATGTGCATGCTGGGAGACAGCAGGTGATGGCTCCAATACACCCACATGGGAGACTCAGATGGAGTTTGGGCTCCTGGCTTTGACATGGCCCAGCCCAGGCGGTTGAGAGCATTTGGTAAACCTGAAGATGTTTATTTTCTTTTTTGCTCTCTCTGTATCCCTCTGCCTTTCAAATAAAATGAAAATAAATTAGTTAAAGCGTTTTTAAAAAATCATTTCTTTTAAGTCAGAACCTGATTACAGTAAAGAAAAAACTTTTGAAAAGCTGTCAGAATTCCTAGCATAGCAATCTGAAAGTATAGAGGAAAATACTCCTGAGCACCTGTCTGATGTTCTAAATTTGTGATAAGTGACATTTGTATGGCTCTCTGCAGAGATAGATATTGAAGGATTACATTAGGATTGTATAGATTATTCAGTTGTTCACAAGGTAGCCTCAGAAGTAAAAGCTTAGACAAGTTTCAGTTTCTTCGTTGCATTCTGGGAGTTTTCTAGACAACTTCCGCACATGTTTTTCTGCTTAATTACCATGTGAATAACATCACCAGCTGTTTCTCTAGGTATAGAAAATCATCTGGTAACATAATGATAGATTTCTAGTAAAAACACCAGAAACACCAAGAATTCCTGCAAAATATCAGTAATGCCTGAAGTTTTGTTTTATGGTTCTGCATTGGGAAGATATACGTATTTGGGAATAAAGTGACATTCAGAAGAGCAATAATAAAATGAAGATCTTTGTTTTAAAATTTAGCTGTGGGTTATACATATTCCTTGGCTGCTGGCCCTCACAAATTTATGTGTTTAGGAAGTTAACAAAGTTCTAACTTTGATAAAGTTGGCTTAATGTTGATATTTTTGATCTGTCTAGGTTGGTAATTCAAGGCCATTTCCCCAAGTACATGTCTTTACAATTTTATAACATCTGAACGAAGTGATCTCAAAAGTTTAAATCAAATTTATCATAAATATTTTCAACCATCACCTTCCCACTTGACTAACTCATATTTGAAGTCCTAATGCTTGATCATAGTGAATTGACATTTCACTTGTTACTGTGTTTGCCCAAGGAAGGTTAGGCCAATTCTGATTGACTGGGAACTAATGGTTGGGGAATAATAATAATAATCCTTTTTTAAAAAATTTATTTTATTTGAAAGTCAGAGTTACACAGAGAGAGGAGAGGCAGAGAGAGAGAGGTCTTCCATCTGCTGGTTCACTCCCCAATTGGCCGCAACTGCCAGAGCTGTGCCAATCTGAAGCCAGGAGCCTCTTCCGGGTCTCCCACGTGGTGCAGGGGCCCAAGGACTTGGGCCATCCTCCACTGCTTTCCCAGGCCACAGCAGAGAGCTGGATCAGAAGAGGAGCAGCCGGGACTAGAACCTGTGCCCATATGGGATGCCGGAGCTTCAGGCCAGGGCATTAACCTGCTGCACACAGCACCGGCCCCAATAATATTCCTTAAATACTTGCTCAACATATGTTTAACAGAAAAGAAGTAAACTTATTTTTTTTATAACACTTCTATAGAAACAGATGCCTTAACTAATTAAATAGTTTTTCTACTAGCCAATTTTCTAGAAAAATTTAGATAATAACTTCCAGGTATTGGTAGTTTTAATTTCTTAGTTTAATAGTTTTTATTAGCTAGACAACTTTTAAGTTTAGAACATTTAAAATTTAGGTAAAATTTACTAACGCTGATTAAAAAAAAAACCTCTATGCTCTTCAATTTTGGACCTTCACTAACTGCAACCACACATAACCAGTGTGTTTCAGTGATACTTTAGAGTCCTTTGGAGATCTGTATTTTCAGATGAGTCCACCTGGGCCATACTTTAATCAGGCTTGGTCTTTACCTGTAGCTGATGTGTTGTGAGAGCATGGAACATGTGCATCTATTCAGCCTTCTATTTTGGGCCTATTCCAGTGCTTAGAAAAGAATAGGTGAGGGGCCGACACTGTGGCACAGTAAGTTAAAGCCCCAGCCTGCAGCACCAGCATCCCATATGGGCGCCTGTTCCAGTCCTTGCAGCTCCACTTCCAATCCAGCTCCCTGCTAATGCATGCCTGGGAAAGCAGTGGAGGATGGCCCAAATCCTTGGGCCCCTGCACTTAGATGGGAGACCGGGAAGAAGCTGCTGGCTCCTAGCTTGAGATCGGCTCAGCTCCGGCCTTTGTGGCCATTTGGAGAGTGACCCAGCAGATGGAAGACTCGCTCTCTGTCTCTACCTCTTTGTGTAACTCTTTCAAATAAATAAAATAAATCTTTATTAAAAAAAAAAAAAAAAGAATGTGCGATCACATTCAATCAGTTGTGGGAAGAATTCTAGTTTTTGTCCCATTTGTGCAAAATTAGGCTTGGAGTCTGGGAAATAAGATTGCTATCTGATTTAATTGTAAACTGTATATCTTTATATATTTAATGATCTATGCATGTGAATTATAAGCACTTTTAGGAAACTTTCACATTGTTACTATGAATTTCTTTCCTAGATTAAGTTTTCTGTTAGAATATGAATTTGTTTTTCTTAATAATACCTATAAGCTACCAGGCAGGCTCAGTTTCTAGTGAAATATGTCACTGCTAAGAAACCTTGTTGTTGCTTAACATATTTGAAGTAATTGAATAATCTGTATTTATTCACATTGGCTATAAAATAAATGAGATAATTTCACAAAATCTAAAGCAAAATAACATTACATATTCTTTTTTAAAAATGCTTCTAAATTGGATCTGAAACAACTGTTTTAGGTTAGATCTAATCACTGAATAGGAATTAACTTCTTGAATGAATTCAAGAAGGCTGATTTGCATTTCTTTTGTAACTCTGAATATTATTTCATTAGATAATCAGAACAGTATTACTAACATTCACTAGTGGCATCATTTTCTTCTGAGGATTTTTTGCCTGTCTGGTTTTCAGTGCTTTTTTAAAAAAAATTTTAATAAAGTGAAGAAATTTCATATATACAGATTTAGGAGCACAGTGATACTTCCCACCCTACCCACACTCCCACTCTCCCTCCTCCTTCCTTCCTTATTCTTTTAATTTTTATGACATACTTTCAGTTCATTTTATAATCACAAGATTAACCCTCCATTAAGTAAAGAATTCAACAAATAATAATAAGAAAAAACAGTTCTTCAACAATAGAGACAAGGGCTATAAACAATAATCAGTTCTCAAAATGTCAGTTTGCCTTTTTGGTTCTGGTTTATTTCACTAACTATAATGGTTTCCAGTTGCATCCATTTTATTGCAAAAGATGGGATTTCATTCATTCTTTTTTTACTACTGAGTAGTATTCCATTGTATATATATAGCACATTTTCTTTTTCCATTCATCTGCTGA
Source organism: Oryctolagus cuniculus (assembly GCF_051225735.1). Classification (NCBI taxonomy): domain Eukaryota; kingdom Metazoa; phylum Chordata; class Mammalia; order Lagomorpha; family Leporidae; genus Oryctolagus; species Oryctolagus cuniculus. Next base: position 84,665,084 of record NC_142875.1, read on the forward strand.
TGGGCATCTGAGTAGGATTTTCATCTGATTTCAAAAATGGCTCTGGCTTTCTTCGCATGTGAGAGTATTATGGTATGTTGTTTACAGGTTTATTTATTTTCATTGAAAATGCAGAGTGAATTAGAACATAGCAGTTTAATGGATTAAATACAACGGTTTTATTTTACTTTAATAAGTTTGCTTTTGCTTTAAGTTGTATTTAGTGTTTATCCAGGCTTTGATTCTTGTTAAAGATAATTCCCTTCCTTGTTGCAAAAAAATAATAATTTATGACTTTCCAAAAGAAAATCTGACCCCCTTCCCCAAAAAACATAGAATACTATTATTAGACTTGATAGAAAAGTCTTCCTAGAAATTCTTTTTTTTTTTTTTTAAGACTTACTTATTTATTTGAAAGAGTTACACACACACACAGAATGGGGGGGGGGGGGGTCTTCCATCCGCTGAGTCACTCCCCAATTGGCCACAATGGCCGGAGCTCCTCCGATCTGAAGCCAGGAGCCAGGAGCTTCTTCCAGGTCTCCCACTTGGGTGCAGGGGCCCGAGGATTTGGGCCATCTTCTACTGCTTTACCAGGCCATATCAGAGAGCTGGCTTGGAAGTGGAGCAGCCATGTCTCGAACCAGTGCCCATATGGGATGCCAGCGTTTCAGGCCAGGGTGTTAACCCACTCTGCAACAGCCCTGGCCCTATTAGAAATTCTGTATAATTATGAAATTTGATGTAATTTGGCTTTCAATATAAAATTATTAATGGTATTTTATTTTTTTCATACTATACTCATAACATCTCAATTCAGATCTTAAATTTTCTTTAGAAAAATTGTATATTTCATAAAATTTCCACTTCAGAAACTAAATTTGAATACCCAAGTTCCAAACATACTTAAAAGTTTTCTAGTAACTGAATCTCACTCAATAGTTCAGTAATGCCAGTAGCCACTATATTGTTTATTTTCTTTTAGCAGCTGCGATATTGAACAGTGCAGTTCTAAAAATCTATATAGAGTTAGAAAAAATTTACCAAGGGGTACGTATCAAAATCTCCTGAGGTCTTAAGCATATGTGAACTGGAAAGTGACTCAGTAGATCTAGGGTGGTGCCTGGCCATATGTGTTTTAGGAAAGTTTCCCAGTATCTTCTGATTTATACTCTTAGCAAAGAATCAATCTCCAGAAGAAAGAGTAGTGGATTTTGCAACTAGGTATTTGAGAAAAGATAGTAAATAGTAGGAGCCAAAGTGCAACATTCCCAGCCTGGAAACCCTGGGAAATGATTGTGAGTTGGCTGGTTCCTGACTTGACTTGAAAGGAAAGTTACAGATGAGGAGTAGGGTGGAGTGGGAGAGAGGGTCGGAGAGCCTTCTTGAAGGACACAGGAATTCAGTCAGGCCTTCTAAAAATTGATGAAGTTTAGATTGGTTAGTATTCCAAGTATGAGAATGTTAGTACAATTTCAGAATATATTGGAGAATATATTGAAATGACAAACCAGAGTAAGGGAGAAAATTTTGCTCAGTAAGAGGACAGTGTGAAGACACGTGGACCTTTTATTATTATTATTATTATTATTATTATTTATAAAGGTTTATTTATTTGAAAGAGAGATCTTCTACCCATAGGTTCACTCCCCCAAATGCTTGCAATAGCAAGGGCTGAGCAAGTCAAGACCAGGAGCCAGGAACTCCATCTGGGCCTCCTGCGTTTGTGGCAGGGACCCAAGTACTTGGGCATCATCCACTGCCTCCCAGGTGCATTAGCAGGAAGCTGGATCAGAGGCACAGAATAGTGAGTGCAGAGTAACCAGTAACTCCAAGCAAAGGTTTAACCTACTGTGCCATGGCACCTACCTCAACACATGGATGTTTGAGAAAAAATGTAAAGTGTGTCAGCTAGGAATGCTTTTAGCTCTGCGGAGGTGGAGGTATGTAGGAAGGTGTATGTGAGCAAAACATAAACACAACTAACAATGATTGTCACTAGACGTTTAATCACCCCACTTACCAGGAGATTTGGAGGAAGGCAGTTTGTGGCTAGCAAACAACTATCATGCAGCCAGGTTTTTTCATTATTGGAGATGGACATTTTGCTTTTTAAAGATTTATTTATTTTATTTCAAAGGTAGAGTTCCAGAGAGGCTGAGGCAGAGAGAGAGAGAGAATCTTTCATCCACTGGTTCATTCTCTAGATGGCTGCTGCGGCTGGAACTGGAACTGCACTGATCAGGAGCCAGGAGCTTCTTCTGGGTCTCCCACATGGTACAGGGGCCCAAGCACTTGGGCCATCTTCTACTGCTTTCCTAGGCCATAGCAGAGAGCTGGATTGGAAGTGGAACAACCAGGACTCGAACTGGCGCCCATATGGGATGTTGGCACTGCAGGCGGTAGCTTTACCTGCTATGCCACAGTGCCGGCCCTGAGATGGACTTTACATCTTCCTGTTCGTTGATCTACGGGGTTCCAGGTATCACAGTGAGTGCTAAAGCAGAAAGGGCATTGGCCAGGGATGGAGTGCAGAGTATGGCAGACACAGCTCAACCACCATACTCCACAGATCTCTCTTGTCCATGAAGGATTAAATTTCCTAGAAGTCCCTGCCAGTCCCTGGTATTCAGAACTAGGTCACACTGGCCACTGCTAGTTTCTGTGGCGTTTTACCACAGCTCTAATGGCCCGGTGCTGTGCTGTTAAACATTACTTTGTTAGAAAATACTTTAATAACCAGCATGTTATTGCAGTTATTAGTAACTACAAGAATTCTACTTGGTGGCTTAAAACAAATGAAGGGTTCACAGTTCCTCCTGTAGCAAGAAATCTGGAAGGGGGCAATTCAGGACAAGGACAGTAGCCAGAGAGTGTGTTGGGGGTCCAGACTCCAGACTCCTCCTGTTCCTCCCTGCCCTGGTCTCCCCATGGGCTGAAGAGTACTGTAATTCTTTCAATTTTTTTTTTTTTTTTTGAGATATATTTATTTCAAAGGCAGAGTTACAGAGAGAGACCGTCTGTTGGTCCATTCCCCAAATGACCACAACGGCTGGGGCTGAGCCAGAGCACTTGGGCCGACTTCCACTGCCTTCCCAGGCACACTAGTTGAGAGCTGGACCAGAAGCAGAGCAGCCAGGACTGGAACTGGTGCTGTAAGGGATGCCTGTCTCAGGCAGTGGCCCAACTTACTATGCCGCAATGCTGGCCCCCAAAGATTACTGTAATTCTAAACATCATATCATGTTGCAGCTAGTGAAAGATGGAAAGGCAAAGGCTTTTCCTCAGCAGTATTTCATTTGAGAAGCAAGTATTTTAACCTAACGCCCCACTGACTTGAAATATATCAAGGGCCCATG